>NW_021630086.1:180524-318761 GCF_900700375.1 Denticeps clupeoides | reverse complement strand
ACTTGGAATTGAGAGAAATGATTCTTGTAAAAAATCTTGTACATCTACGTGCCTTTTTAATTCCTAATTATCTAAATTAAAAATCATCTGTCATCTGGTGGGTAACACACCTTACTGCTTCTGTTCTGTACGCTTATTTATCATTGTTCATAGTGCCACATGCAGAAAATTGTTGTTTTGTGTCATCTGATGTGTCTAATGTTATATGTGTGCTGCTCCACTGCGCCTTTTAAATGTCCCCCTCGGGGACAAATAAAGTTCTGAATTGAATTGGATGGAATGGAGGCCTCTGAAAGTCCCAGTTTCTACCAGTCTCCTGGGGGACTGTCCCGCCACTACTGGTTGTAAGGCGCTCTGGATAAGGGCGTCTGGTAAATATTATAAATGTAAATGACAGCAGTGACATCAGAAGACATGACTAGTAAATGAAATGAAGTGAAGAACACCAGCTTGTTCACTGATGGTTCAACAGCTGAGTTGCCTTCTGATTTGCGAGTCTCCTGCAGTTCATTTCTATTCATTTCAGAATAGATTAATTCTAATTCTAATAGATGAATTCTAACACCAATTCCATTTACATGAGAAGATCAGTAGGAGAGTGAAAAGTTCCGCTTAATTCTTTTTGTTTGCATGTTTTCTTTCTTTTCACTTTCTCTCTGAATTCAGAAGCGGTTGTTAACCTGACAGCCTGGATCCTCCGATTCTTTATTCAATATGTCAGGTTTCTACTGCTGCTGAAGGTGTGGAGGTGGAGGAGCTGCCAACAGCGATCTGTGAAGGTCTGAAGTGTCCCACCCAAGGACAACAAGCTCCTGACCTCCTCACAGGAACACAATCAATACCCAGAATGCATCAGGCACAGTCGCACCGTCTCCAGTGTGTGTGTGTGTGTGTGTGTGTGTGTGTGTGTCACACTGACCTTAATACAATATTTAGAGTCAGGAGAACTGCAATATCCACTTTGTTGTGAATGCAAATATAAATGTTTCATCTCATAAATGTGTTTCCCTCCACACGCTGCTTATAAATTCATTTATTCAGCACCTGTGATGTGTGGAGAGCTGCTGCAGAGCTGATGGAGAAACCCTCAACAGGTACCCACACAGAACGTAGAAAGTTCTCGGTTTTATGATCATCCATCCACCATCAGTAATCTTCTGTTGAGCTGAGGGAGGTTGGAGGAACCCATTTCAGATGCTCATGTTTATCATGGTGGAGGTTTGAACGTATATATTTCAGCTTCTCCGCTTGGAAGTGCCCATGTAGATGTTCTACAGGACAACAACTTCTGCAGGTCTGGTGATGTTCCAATCACTCCTGGTTCTCTGCACCATATTACTATCTGATGTCTGCAGCCTGAAAGAAACCTTCCTGCTGAGGGTGGAGCAGATGCCGGTGAGGTTTTTGGTGGCAATATAGAGATGAATGTGTGGTGGTGTCATGGCTGCTGTGCTTCTGTTTCCATGGTGATTACTGCTATGTGTGATGTGTCCCCGGATCTGGTAATGGCTTTGGGTGTGTACAGCCCTCACCCTGGTGACCCCGGTGACCCTGATGTTTATCAGCTGTGGATTCTGGGTGGTGTTCATTCCCTCACGTTGCCGGGCGGCTGGTGGCAGCGGGTGGCAGCGGGTGACACTGGTCATTTTTAGACATGAAATGAGACAAAGTCACATTGCCCACAGCAACTACTGTATGTAGAGAGTTGGGGTGGGTAGTGAGGGAGAGACAGATGGATGTGAACAGACAGAATAAAACATGTCCATTTGATCTTCTGTCAGAAGAAAGGGCGCGCACACACACACGCACACACACACACACACACACACACACACACACACACTCACACACACACACTCACACACACGCACTTTTTATTTTCAGTACTATTAGTGAGGAGCTCTGCAGTCCATACACTTCCTGCATCACGTGTGAGTCCAGCGGTCTAGTGTGTGTGTACCGTACCTATTTGTGTAGGTGTGTGTGTGTATTCTATTTATGTGTGTAGGTGTGTGTGTGTATTCTATCTATGTGTGTAGGTGTGTTTAGTCTATGTGTGTAGGTGTGTGTACTGTATCTATGTGTGTAGGTGTGTGTGTGTTTTTATTCTATTTATGCGTGTGTGTGTACTCTATCTATGTGTGTAGGTGTGTGTGTGTGTGTGTGTACTCTATCTATGTGTGTAGGTGTGTGTATTCTATTTACATGTGTAGTGTGTGTGTGTGTGTGTACTCTATCTATGTGTGTAGGTGTGTGTATTCTATTTACATGTGTAGGTGTGTGTGTACTCTATCTATGTGTGTAGGTGTGTGTATTCTATTTACATGTGTAGGTGTGTGTGTGTGTGTACTCTATCTATGTGTGTAGGTGTGTGTGTGTGTGTGTGTACTCTATCTATGTGTGTAGGTGTGTGTATTCTATTTACATGTGTAGGTGTGTGTGTGTGTGTACTCTATCTATGTGTGTAGGTGTGTGTATTCTATTTACATGTGTAGTGTGTGTGTGTGTGTGTACTCTATCTATGTGTGTAGGTGTGTGTATTCTATTTACATGTGTAGGTGTGTGTGTACTCTATCTATGTGTGTAGGTGTGTGTATTCTATTTACATGTGTAGGTGTGTGTGTGTGTGTACTCTATCTATGTGTGTAGGTGTGTGTATTCTATTTACATGTGTAGTGTGTGTGTGTGTGTGTACTCTATCTATGTGTGTAGGTGTGTGTATTCTATTTACATGTGTAGGTGTGTGTGTACTCTATCTATGTGTGTAGGTGTGTGTATTCTATTTACATGTGTAGGTGTGTGTGTGTGTGTACTCTATCTATGTGTGTAGGTGTGTGTGTGTGTGTACTCTATGTGTGTAGGTGTGTGTATTCTATTTACATGTGTAGGTGTGTGTGTGTGTGTACTCTATGTGTGTGTGTGTGTGTGTACTCTATTTACATTTACAGCATTTATCAGACGTCCTTATCCAGAGCGACTTACAATCAGTATTTACAGGGACAGTCTCCCTGGAGCAATTTAGGGTTAAGTGTCTTGCTCAGGGACACAGTGGTGGTTAGTGGGATTCGAACCCGGGTCTTCTGGTTCATAGGCGAGTGTGTTACCCACTAGGCTACTACCACCCTACTACTCTATCTATGTGTGTAGGTGTGTGTATTCTATTTACATGTGTAGTGTGTGTGTGTGTGTGTGTGTGTGTACTCTATGTGTGTAGGTGTGTGTATTCTATTTACATGTGTAGGTGTGTGTGTGTACTCTATCTATGTGTGTAGGTGTGTGTATTCTATTTACATGTGTAGGTGTGTGTGTGTGTACTCTATCTATGTGTGTAGGTGTGTGTATTCTATTTACATGTGTAGGTGTGTGTGTGTGTCTCCCACCTGAGACTTGCCTGCCAGGATGGATCTGTCAGCCTGACGTTCTGCTGGTGTCCAGGTGTGATGGGCGGTCGGTGCCTGAGCTCCTCTGCCAGTGTGTTTGTGTTTCAACTTCAGGGCTTTGAACTGATGGACCAAGATGAAGCTGCAGGACGCTGCTGAGGGGGTGGAGATGGACGGACAGGAGATGAAAGGGCGGCAGGAATGATCAGTGAGAAAATTGACCAAATTTTCTGAATTCATAAGCGATATTGGCAGGATGGATCAGAGCCTTCAGAACTGAAATGTTCATCTTGTTCTTTCTGAAAAAGTTCTGTAGGTGCTGAAGGCTATTAGGAGAACTGTAGAGTGGGACCTGTCTTCATTAGAAGATCTGATACGTATCCAGATGCAGGGACTACAATTCATTTCAGAGACGATATGCTTTTAAAAAAAAAAAAGTGAAGTGATTGTCATTGTGAAACACTGCAGCACAGCACATGGTGACACAGTGAAACGTGTCCTCTGTATTTAACCATCACCCTTGGTGAGCAGTGGGCACCAAGACAGGCGCCAGGGAGCAGTGTGTGGGGACAGGACCTTCATCAAAGGGACCTCAGTGGCACCTTGAGGGATCGGGATTTGAACCCGTAACCTTCTGATTACAGGGTCACTTCCTACCTCGCTTGGCCACCACTGCCCCTAAACCTTTAATTCAGCTTTTAATTGAGAAGAATGTATGATTCTTCTCAGTTCATACTGGCATTTTACACTAAAAATACAGTATAAAACCTCACATTCATTTCATTAAAAAAAGTTAATTTCATCAAGGTATTTATTACTGATTCGTTAAAAAGACTCAGTGAATGAACTCCATCTCCATCTTGCTTCTGTACAGTGCATAAAATGTCTTCTTCCAGGTTCAGGTAAATGCAGGATGGAGAGCATGAACGAGAGTCTTCAGCAGGTCCAGGGTTCTGCATGAAGAGCGGAACGCTGCCTCTGTGGAACTGTCCAGTTGATGAAGGTTGACTTATGAGTCCGTGAAGATTCTCAGTCATCCAGGTGAAATTGTCTGAAAGTTTCATTCTGCATCCACAGATCAGGTTGACAAAGTTGACTCATGAGATGTTGGATCACTGGGCTTCCCGGAACATTATCAGCCATCATCATTGTCATCTTACGGCAAATAAAAAAAAGAACTGGTGCGATAAGTGAAGATTTGTGTAAATTGGTGTGTAAATGGATCTTCTGTTCATCTGACGGGGGTTTATTCTCAGGTATCTGACTGTTGATGAGGTTCTCCTGCCATGGAGGTAATCTCATCACGATGGTGGTCTGCCTGATCACAGCTGTCAGGCTGAGATGCTCCTTTTTAATTGGATCACATCTGCACCGAACGCCACAATATTGATGTGACAACAGAAAATGTCAGATCCTGGTGGCTCTGAAATGTTGGGAATTAAGAGCTGACGTGAGGACGTGTTCTGTTGCCAGTCAGACTTCTCAGATGCTTCTGACCCCATTCATCCTGGTGTAAAAAGAAGAAAAACTCTCTACCCAAAGCACAGGATTAAAACCCCTTCAACCTGATTCTACGTGGCAGAAAGAGGCATGAGCTTAAAAGAATGAAGAGTTTCTAATGTATTAACACCAGTAAATTACTATTGTAGTTACATGTAAGTATTGTATGTACAAAAGGTACCAATGTTACAGAAAAACCCAAAAGAAAAGAAAAGGAGAAAAGGACAGAGGAAGAGAGAGGACAGACATGAGCCAAGCTTCAGAGAAGTCGCCTGATCCGGGAGAAAAACAGGTTGACGGGAAGAGCAGAAGAGAAAATTATTTTAATTCATTTGACCAATCAGAAGGAGTTGTTTCCATCCTGTCACGCCCTTGGTATCTCCTGTTTGGGGGGTATCGTAGCTCAACAAAGACAAAGCAGGGGACCCCAAACAAATGGCTGGCCTTTCACACGTCTTGCTCGGGGGAAGGCCATTTGACAACGATATGGAGAACAGAGGTGATGAACCTCAAAGCACGTCATGGACCTGCAAGTTCCCATCTTACACTGGCTTTAAACTGGGTGCAGGAAGTGCGTCGTGAAACTTGCACGTTGGTGTTGTCCTGTGATGAACCAAAATACCTTTCCAGTCTGTTTCAGGATTCGAACCTGAACCACGTTCTGCTCCTAACCTGGAGTTCTTCAGACGACAGGAAGCAGCGGTGCAGATGACGCTAATTGATTCCCGTTCCGAGAGGATCTGATTACAGGACGAGCCCTTTAAACAGCTAATGAGCTTAATCGACTGCACTTGACAATCTCATTTAAACTCCCGTCAGCCGCCAATTAAGCCGCCTTGAACCTGACTGGCAGCGTTCTTCATCTCTCCGATCGGGCTAATCCCACGCTGCAGAGAGGATGGTGGCATTAAGGAGCCGGCTTTCTGTTTATGGCTGTGTTGAGGTGTGTGTGTGTGTGTGTGTGTGTGTGCCCTTTGGGGGCTGCAGTGTTTATTGCTGCAGTGAAATGCGCCGCTCTCCTCTGCAGCCCACGGCAACCATTGTCTCAACAAAGCCTGTTAGTTGCTGGTGCAATCGAGGCCTTTGGGTGCAACGTTCTCCCCCTGAGCTCCTGCTGTGAGGCGTGGCAAATGGGATCAGAGAGGCGCGGCTGGGCTGATAAACATGAAGGGCGAGTGATGAAGCCTCGCCGCTGCTTTTCATCATCACCTCCTCAGCCTTCTCTTCATGCTCTTCACTCTGTAGAGTCTGTGTTTATGTGGGGACTGGACTGCTGCTGTCATTCCTCAGGTCACCTGGGTGCAGCAAGATCTACTGAGGGAATTCCCGCATGGGACAGGCGGTGGCCCACGGAGACCCGTCACAGGGCTGATGGTGTTCCTCCACGGAGACTCGTCACAGGGCTGATGGTGTTCCTCCACGGAGACTCGTCACAGGGCTGATGGTGTTCCTCCACGGAGACCCGTCACAGGGCTGATGGTGTTCCTCCACGGAGACCCATCACAGGGCTGTTGGTGTTCCTCCACGGAGACCTGTCACAGGGCTGATGGTGTTCCTCCATGGAGACCCATCACAGGGCTGTTGGTGTTCCTCCACGGAGACCTGTCACAGGGCTGATGGTGTTCCTCCATGAAGACCCGTCGCAGGGCTGATGGTGTCCCCCCAGGAGACCCGTCACAGGGCTGATGGTGTTCCTCCATGAAGACCCGTCTCAGGGCTGATGGTGTCCCCCCAGGAGACCCGTCACAGGGCTGATGGTGTTCCTACTGGACTCTTCTAGCTGGAGTCGGTCTTCTAGCTTCTTCATGTTGATTCATTACTCCTGACAAGGGGCTGAGATAAATGAGGAGAACTTTAGTGCAGCTTGAGACAGTAGGATTTAACATCGTTGTCCCAGGTCCCACTGCATCATTCGATTTTCCTTTTCACAGATTCCAAACCAGTTCCACACACGAAAAAAAACACTCTGTTTCATGCCAGGTGGGTCATCCATGTTCGTCTCAGTCCAGTTAGCTGATCTGAACTGGTTTTCAGAAGGCCAGTAATCCTTGGGAAGCCCTGAATGGAATATTAATGGTCTCTGCAGAAAATCCCCTTCTACTGCCCTGCTGCTCATGTAACGAAAACGCAAATGATTAAATAAACAGATGAAGATCCAGCGAATCCATGTGTGAGGAGCGCCGCTGTCACCGTGCGAGCATTTCCAGACGCTCCGGAGATCCAGAGACTAATTAGGCTGATTTACATGTCGCGGCAGACAGAATTCCAGTTTTAATGAGCCCTCAGCGGCGTGTTGACCAGCCTCACCACTCAGATTTAACTCCGACTTTAACACAGAAAATGGCTCTCCGTCCAGAGGCAGGAAGTTCAAAATCACTGGTTCCTCCTGCGGTCACCTTGACTGAAGCCTCATGGGAGTTTCTGAGCTGTTATGACGCTGGAGGCGAGGGGTCCCCCGCTTTCCGTCATTAAGGAACACGGAGAGAACAGGAGAACCCTGATCTCAGGAGACGGAGATGGATGAGCCGTCACTTCCCACATGCCCTCGGGGTCCAGGAAGTCTGTCAGCAGGATGGAGCTCCATGACCCCACCAGCCAGGGCTCTGCGTAGAAACACAAGATACAGAAACAGCAGGAAAATCTGAGAAGAGCCCAGACTTATTGATTCAGGAGATGAAAAGCTGTTAGAAGATTTTACATCTAATCAGAAGTGCAAATAGAAAAAGGTGCAGAATTCTATAGACAATGAAAGACCTGATTCCACTTTCATTCCTGATGTTCACACTCATTTAAAAAATGAAATGAAATATAGAAAAATCGATATACCGATATACAGTACCGGCCAGAAGTCTGGACACCTTCTCATTCCACGTGTTTTCTTTATCTTCATGAGCATTTACGTTGGTAGATTCTCACTGAAGGCATCAAAACTATGAATGAACACATGTGGAGTTCTGTACTTAACAAAAAAAGGTGAAATAAGTGAAAACATGTTTTATATTCTAGTTTCTTTGCTCTGGTTACTGCTTTGCACACTCTTGGCATTCTCTCGATGAGCTTCAAGAGGTCGTCACCTGAAATGCTTCTCCAACAGTCTTGAAGGAGTTCCCAGAGGTGTTTAGCACTTGTAGGTCCATCTGAATTGGGTTCAGGTCCGGTGACTGTGGAGGTCAGGTCTCCACTTTTTGTTAAGTACAGAACTCCACATGTGTTCATTCATAGTTTTGATGCCTTCAGTGAGACTTTGAAGTGTGTCGATACTCCTGTCAAAATCACATTCACATGTGTTTCATCTGGAGTAATTTATTTTTCTTAATATAAAGTGCTTTGATATGCAGGACTATATAAAAACTATGGATTTTCTGTGTAAGTAGCTGAAGATCTCCACTTTTTTAATGAGAATTAAAAGCCATCAGCTCTGGTCTCGCTTCACGCGCCGCTTTAAAGAACTATTGATTTCTTCATTCTTCCTGGTTTCAATTCTCACCTCTTTAGGGAGATACTTAACCTGGGCAGAAAAAAACAGATTTGTACACATCAGACACCTCCTCATCTCCTCTCAACTCATCGGCAGGAAACGTTTCAATCAGACTTCACACAGGGCTTGTGGAGGTTCTCAGCTTGGTTATCTGCTGACCAGGACTCCTGCTGGAGACCTTCAGGAGAGTAGAAAAGGGCGGGCGGGGCCCATCTCAGCGTCCTTTCTCTTTCTGAGAAAGAAAACACACACCTGATTTTTTAAAACCCATTTGCATTATTCAGTAAACCTTGACGGAGGAATCTGTGTTGATGACCTGGAGAACTGAGGAGAAAACATCTCGAAGGTGGAGAGAAGTCCAGGCTCAGCTTCATGGCTCGGTGCTGAAATGAAACTCATTTTTCCATTTTGAAAAACAAACACTGAGCGAGAACCACTGAGAACTGTGGGTCTGGAGGAGCAGTTGTCACCGCGTTCTGACTCCTGTTGGTATGTGATTGGCCCTGGCACGTCTTCATTTCTGCTGCTTGTCTCTGCCTCCCTGCTGCTTTCTGATTGGCCGACTCATCAGCGTTTGTCTGCTCCTTCTGAACGTGGTTTATTACCGGCATCTGCAGCAGGCGTTGAGATTCGAGGCATTTGTTGGTCTCCCTTTGCTCTTCTCATGGTGGAGTCAGAAGCCAGATCTGAGGCTGGATGGACTTTGATGGCTGCTGCATCCTCCACCCACGCCTCCATTCATTGTGCGCTAATGGGATTCAGGGTGTCGTTTTCATGTGACAGGACTGTGAAGGTCCATGGTGTCGCGTTCGGCTGTGGCTGTAGAAGGTGTTGATGTTAGATAAGATACATTTTTATTGTCATTGTCACTTCTCAAGGAATAACGAAATATAAGGTGCATACGACTCAGTATGAGGCATATAGTAAAGACAGGAAATAAGACCGACTTAAATAACAAACACACAAAAAACACAACAAACACAAACAAGCATGAAACAAACACAAAACACAAAAAACACAACAAACTCAAAAACAAACAAGCACAAAACACAAAAAACAAACACAAAACACAAACAAGCACGAAACAAACACAACAAACTCCAAAACAAACAAGCACAAAACACAAAAAAACAAACACAAAAAAACAAACAAGCACAAAACAAACACAAAAAGCAAACACAACACACCCAAAAACAAAGATAAGAAGAGTTGTTGTGTCTCGTCCCTGTTTCCTGTTGTCAGTCTGGAGCTCCTGGTTAGCTGATCTGGGATTACTGGTGTAAACGTCCTCCTTCTGTCGTATTTCCCCGTGTTTCTTGTGTGTGTGTGTGTGTGTGTGAGGGCGTTTATTTATTAAAATCCTCTGGTTTTGAGTCGGTTGTTGGCGTCCTCCTTCCTCCAGATACTCTTGTCAGTTTAGGGCCTGTGACACGCGGAGGCCTGACGAATGACGTATGTCGCGCTGCTGGAACTGATGTTGTATGGTGGGTTAGGATGATGTGTGTCTGATGGGACCAGACAGAAGTGGTGATTGGTGTGTAAAGTGATCCCTCCTCACACAGCGGGATTTGTGGTCTTTTGGTTCATAGTCGAGTGTGTTACCTGCTAGGCTCCTACCACCCTTGTCCAGGTGACCAACCTTCCCTCTGCTAGTCCTGAACTCTGTGGTCCTCGCTGGAACCGCCGCAGCTGAGCAGCCGGGTTCATCATCATGCTTTCAGGAGAGGAGAACATCACTGACCAGAACATTTCCCCATAAGGGGCCTGGACAGTGTTTTACAGTATTAACTTGTGAGAAACCGTTTCATTGGAAGCACAGATGTCTTCAGGCTGTGCTGCTTTTTCCCGGGTGACATTTAACATCCATTCGACTTGTTGTCTGATTGGATTGTGGAACAATTAGCTGCAGTGAGATTCTATTATAGCTAAGTGCCATTTGGACAAACAATAGATGTGAGAACATTGATGTGTGGTGCAGATATCCCATTGATTGTGGGACTGCAGTGAAAAATGTCTTGTCTGCGGTCAGGTCCACTTTGGACCACAATTAGTTCAGATGCTTTCTGCATTGTGCTGTTCACATGAGCAAGATGATGAGATTGGAGGAACCCGGAGAACGTTAATGAGCAGGGACAACAGCACCGTCACTCTGGTGGCCCATTATCATTTCTTGTGGTGCCAGAATCTCATTTGACCGCATTTTTAATTAACGCAGCGCTGAGGAAAAGGTTTTGCGGACTGAACCCAGGGCGCTTCAGAGGTAATCGCCGATTGCAGGTAACTTTAATCATCCTGCGGCGCCACGTGGGATCGTCTCTGAAACCTACTTTATAAATGCCGCTTATTACCCTGCTCTTTATACAATCACGCTAATTGGCATTTGAGAGGAACAAAAGCCGAATTTCATGTGTTTAATCACAGCATTTTAATCTGTCAGAAAAAGAAACTTTTCTATGAATTGAGCTGAATTCTGGACTCATCAGAAGTCCAACGTCTCGAGGCCTCCACCGTTCACAACCAGACAGCTTTGATCTCCAGCCTTTTATTCATCCTGTCCATCAGAGTAGCGATATTCATCTCTGGATCATCTGGACAGCATCCCAGCTGAACCCTGATGAGACTCCGGGTTTCATCTCCATGGGTGCTGCTGTGCAGGAAACGACCTGCTCTCTGGAACTTTGTGGGCATAAACATTCAGCTGTCCTCCACCCCGGGGCAGCAGTGCTTTTCTTTTCTCTTCTTAATGCACCAGTTCAAAGTTTAGGATTTCAAAGCAGCTTTTCTTCTGAAGGAACAGAATTGCTGAATTATGCACTGACTGTTTAGCACAACCAGTGGAGGCTGGAGAAGATCAAGGATGGACATCCACATGCCAGCGAGGATGAGCATGGATCAGTTGTCAGCTTTTTATCTAGACGGTGGCTCCTCTTACACAAGAATATTTAAGGTTGGATGTGTTGAACTTGAAGTGTATTGAATGGAATTTGTCAGTAAAGTTCTTCTGCTCGAGATGATGTCTGCTCTGTTGTCATGAACAGTAGGAATAATTCATGCGACGTAGTAAACAGCGGTGAATCTGGGGTACATCTTCATCATTAAGAAGATTTCAAAAGGCCCTAAATGACTGGGTGCTGGAGAGCAGCACATTAATTATTCTGCACCAGCGAGGGTTGCTGATGGGGGTGAGAATGGCGACTTCACAGGGGGTCGCTCGCCCGCTCCGCTCCTCGCTCTTTACACAATTACAGGGTTCCTCACAACAAGATACTGGCAACGGGCGGAGGGTTCAGGAGAAAACAACCCAAAACCTGCTGATGGCCCCGCCCACCATGCGGCATCTCTTCATCCCGCCCGCTCCACGCTGTGCTTCGATTTTCCTCCGTTCCTGGGTGCGTGGAGGAGAGTATCGAGCGGGTGTGAGGACGGGGGGGTGGACAATCTGCGAACTGTGACAATGAGAAGAACCACACTTCATCAACACACGTTCTCCACATGCAGAACCCCGTAGAGCGTTTAGATGTGGCCCAGCCCAACATCTTCCTCAGCACTTCCATTCTAGAGTCCGAACATTCATTAATACTTCACTTTTAATTAAGAACAAGTGGCAGCATCATTATCCGTCATTCATTTAATTAAGATAAGAATAAGAACATATCCGTCCAAACAGCAGAATTCAGAGTGTCGCTTTAGTCATGATGGATCAGGGTGGAGATGAATGGCCTGAATGTTCTACATGAAAGTGGCCAGATGCTGTCCAGTTGGGGTCAGTGGGTTCAGTCTGTCACCATAAAAGGTCAGGCTGATTGAACATCTACAGTCATGACCTTTCAACAGTCAGACATCAACGTGAATACACAGCGTCTGAATATTCAGTGAGCAGAGTGTGGTGATAAACCATAAACCAGCATAAACCAGCATGCTGTCTTCTAGGTTTATTACTGTCCACAGTGTCCAGTCCAGCCCCTGCTGTCCTCAGAGATCAGATTATGACCTCCGAACTGCTCATGGTGACCAGGAGACGAGGTTTCAGAGACCAGTCAGTGTGTGCAGAGTGGAGAGAATGCAGGATGAGAGCTCCATCACCAGACTGAAACCTTCCTGCTGTAGACCATCATTACTCCAGTTCCATACAGGACATGATGTAGCTGATGAAAAGATAATCAGGTTTGCTTGGAGGTAAGTAGCTCAGATCCCACAGTTCAGCTGGTGACCAAATATGACATTTTGTGCATTAACATGGAGATCTAACAAGGAGCAGAACATGGTGGACAATCATCCAAGTCCACTGTCAGATACTGCTGCCCTCTTCTCATCTTCTCATGGGATGATGAAGATCCTCATGTCTGCAAAACGCTGCTTTTTTACTGCAGTCGTCATTCTTTTCATGTCTTCTTGGATTTATTGTTTTGAGCATTGCAGACACTCATCATCCCCTCTAAAAGTTTCTGTAGCTTTTCATTATTGACCATCAGTGGCCACGGCAGTGGAGGAGAGCTGGAGATGAGGGGGACGGGTAAGGTTGCTTCCTCTATTAAGTCTTCACCATCCTGTTGATCTTCCACGCTGCGTGGTTGCTTCTGGAAGTAAACAGTTGCCATGGTGCTGAGGGGTTGAGACTTATTGGGCTTATTGCTCCCCTACTGACCAGTGACCAGCATTACAGGAAGCCGGAGCAGAACCTCAGAGCTCCACCTCAGACTGAATGGCTGTTTTCAGAACATGGAAAGAAGTGAAGTGAAGAAGTTGTCGGTGGAGTGGAGAACACAGTGAGGGGACTGAAGACTTTACACACCCAGAGAGATGATGCTGCTGGACTGGAGAAAAAGCCCCTACTGCTCTGTGGGTAGGTAATGAAGCAGACCCATAATCCAAGGGTTGCAGGTTCCACTGAGGTCCCCTTGATGAGGGTCCCATCCCCACACACTGCTCCCCGGGCGCCTGTCATGGTGCCCACTGCTCACCAAGGGTTTAATACAGAGGACACATTTCACTGTGTCACCGTGTGCTGTGTATCACAATCACTTTCATCATCATCCTTTAATTCTATTGGTACAGAATGTTGTTGCCATGGTGATGTTCCTGCATCATGTACCCACCGGACATTAATAGTAAAATTAAACTTTTTCTTATTACTTAGTATCAACATTTTTGATGTTCCCACACCTGACACCCCCAACATTCAAAACTGTTGATCATCTGGCTTCTGAGAATTCTGGGTAAAGAGGGAATAATGACAGGTTCCATGATATACAGTCACAGTCTGAGGTCTTCCATGCTGCTCACTGATGATCATGTCTGTAGACCCTTTCTTGACCTCCCATTGAGAGACCATCAAGAAGATTGGAGGTTGTTTGAAAGCTTCTTGCATGCTTCTCCGTCTGAAGTTTCTGAAGTTTCTGAGTCCCACTTGATGAGGCTCTTCACGGGACCTAATTGTGTTCATCGGTTGGGTCTCGTGTTCCATCTTCTTCACCCCCGCCAGGCGCCTTGCTGTTAAGTGCTGAGGCTTGTTAAATAGCCAATCGCTCGTACCGAATCCAGGTGGCAGTCAGAGGCATCTGTCCTCCCCGTCGATGTCTTCATCGACGCCTGCATCATTCTGTCATTAGAGGAGGACCAGGGAAATCTTTCATCGCCTCTCCAGAGTCGATGGCTTCGTGTCTTCTGCCTCTCGTTTTCTCCTTTATTCTTGAAATCTACCAGGGACTCCAAAACTTTCCAGGTAAAATGAAATGAGGAATTTTCCCTGATTGACCTGTTGAAGATGGAAAGACCTGGAGGATGGCGGGCTTGTGCTCTGCATGCGTAATAAACTCCACTTGTGGTTTGACGCCAAGTTGCTATGACAACCAAGATGAGGAGGGAGGATTGGACTTTGGTTTGGAGGATGGGGAACTTGGGGAACAGTTGTCTGTTACTGATCCAACATGGATTTTGTTCCAAAAGGGAAACAGACAAGCCTGACAACACATGTGAGGCTTTATGAAAAGATGCATGATGTGAACTTTATACTTTTACTTTATTTTGAATTGTTATGTTGTATTTTATTGTCAATCAATCAATCTTTATTCATAGTGGCCTAGTGGGTAACACTCTCGCCTATGAACCAGAAGACCCGGGTTCGAACCCCACTTACTACCATCGTGTCCCTGAGCAGGACACTTAACCCTGAGTGTATCCAGGGGGGGACTGTCCCTGTAACTACTGACTGTAAGTTCCTCTGGATAAATGCTGTAAATGTAAAATGTACTCAAACATTACCCAAAGCCCCAAACAGTACTGAAAACCCCAGGTGAGCGCGCCAGAGACAGCGGTGGCAAGATAAAAAAGTCCCTTTAACAGGAAGAGAACCTTGAGAGGAACCGAGACTCTCAATTTTATACCTTATACAGATTTACCTTTACCTACACAGCCACGCAAAGACATTTTTTTATTTCCCTCCTCATCTGAAAAGGCAGCATCTCTGAAATCTCTGAATGAATAAAAACAGCAGAAGACATCTGGAAATCGATGTTCCAGCAGTGTTACATTTACAAATACAATTATGCTCAGAAAATAAAATCCAAAGTGAATATATGAGTCAAAATTATATGAAAAAATATCTTTATTTTATAATCTTTCTATACTTCAATCCAGAGTTCATAACCCCCCTCAGATTTCCCCTCATGGCATTTTCTGGTTTTGGTCTTGCGTGAACTTTTTGGAGTCAAATGTATAAAAGATTTTCTCTTGTGGGTTGAGTCTCTTCACTTCCTCCTCCATCGGGAGTTTCTGAGTCTTGCTTTCTCTCCCCTGGTTCTCAAGGGCTCCTGGCTTTTCAACTCAGCGTCCTCTATCCCTCTTTCTCTGTTCTTTTATTTTGGGTTTTTCTGTAACTTTTCTGACGTACAGTATTTACACGTAACTGCAATAGAAATCTACTGGTGTTAATAAACTAGGAACCTCTTTCATGCCAGGTACCATCAGATTGAGTGTTTCAGTACCGTGCTTGATGACAAGTTTTCACCTTTTTGCGTATTCCTCTGTGGTTCTGCTGCAGTTATGTAAGCTCCTGTAACCTCACACACACACACACACACACACACACACTCGTCTTCACATGAAGGTCATCGGCAATAACAATCACGTTCCCTCATTACTTTGCATCAGAAGTAGATGTGAAGAAGAAAGATAGGTGGAGGGGACGGGTGGTGAATGTAAAGAGCCCTTCACCTCTCCCTCATTCCTCCCTCTGTGTCCCCGGCCACCCGTCCTCGCCTCTCATTTATTTCAATTTGTCATGCTCCGCAGTCCCCTGCAGAAGGCGGGAGAGAGGTGAGCACCGGCGAGAGATGGGGAGAGGAATTGGTGTCTGCGTTTGCCGGGTAATGAAACATTTAGATGCGAGTGGAGCCATGCCTCCGCATTAATGTCCCCGATGAAGGGAGATGGCTTTCGGCACCCTGCCCACTCCACCTAATAACCCCTTAATCCAGGTCAAAGTGGGACACTTCTTCCTGGTAATCAGTCCTGGCACTTTCTCTTCTGCAGGCTGCATCACGGCCGCTTTGTTTTCTTTGGCAAGAGAACCTCCAAATTCCTCAATCACCACGGGATCCACCAATATCAGATCAACAGATGAATGTATTAGAAGGCTCATTTATTAAGTATTGAGCGTATGACGAACTGACAGGACAATTGTGGTGGTTGGACGCTGGTGACATCATTCAAAGTTTCAGCTACTAAAAGGACACGGCGTCCATCAAAAAGCTGAATTTAAGTAAATGACTTTTTACTGAACGCATTTAACCTCTTAAATGTTGTCAGCAGCAAAAACATTCGATCCATAACCTGACAGCCACGCGTTCAATATCACAGCTCAGCCGCTACCATCAGTCGTCACAATCGATGGACGCGCCACCATCTCCGTCACTTCTTTAATCTTCTTTTTTAAACGTGTCACTTAGGTGAGAAAAGGTGAAGTGCAGAGACGACTGAACATTTTACGGCTGATCATGGACTTCAATCATGGTCCAGTAGAATCTCAGACATGCAGATCTGGATCCTGCTGTTCTCTGATATGAAGATCTGACCTCTACTGACCTCGTTTGTGAAGATCTGGTTCCTGCTGGTCACTAATATGAAGGTCTGGACTCTTGTGGCCTTATTTGTAAAGACCTGATTCCTGCTTGACCACTGATATGAAGAGCTGGACTCTACTGACCTCGTTTGTAAAGATCTGGTTCCTGCTGGTCTCTGATATGAAGATCTGACCTGTACTGACCTTGTTTGTGAAGATCTGGTTCCTGCTGGTCTCTGATATGAAGATCTGACCTGTACTGACCTCGTTTGTGAAGATCTGGTTCCTGCTGGTAACTAATATGAAGATCTGGACTCTTGTGGCCTTCCTTGTAAAGACCTGATTCCTGCTTGTCCTCTGATATGAAGAGCTGGACTCTACTGACCTTGTTTGTGAAGATCTGGTTCCTGCTGGTCACTAATATGAAGGTCTGGACTCTTGTGGCCTTATTTGTAAAGACCTGATTCCTGCTTGACCACTGATATGAAGAGCTGGACTCTACTGACCTCGTTTGTTAAGATCTGGTTCCTGCTGGTCTCTAATATGAAGATCTGAACTCTTGTGACCTTGCTTGTAAAGACCTGATTCCTGCTTGTCCTCTGAAATGAAGAGCTGGACTCTACTGACCTCGTTTGTAAAGATCTGGTTCCTGCTGGTCTCTGATATGAAGATCTGACCTCTACTGACCTCATTTGTGAAGATCTGGTTCCTGCTGGTCACTAATATGAAGGTCTGGACCCTTGTGGCCTTATTTGTAAAGACCTGATTCCTGCTTGACCACTGATATGAAGAGCTGGACTCTACTGACCTCGTTTGTTAAGATCTGGTTCCTGCTGGTCTCTAATATGAAGATCTGAACTCTTGTGACCTTGCTTGTAAAGACCTGATTCCTGCTTGTTCTCTAATATGAAGAGCTGGAGTCTATTGGTCACTTGTTGGCTGTTGGAGGTTTTCCTTCATCATTCTCCAGCTTCTCATTTCAATGAGCTGTAAGTCCATAAAAGTGTTTGTCACCGATCTTGTCCATTTCAGACCGATCCATAATTTTAGAAGAATGATCATGGGGAACAGATAATGTTTTTTCTCTTCTCCGCGCCTCAGCCTGTCTCTTTAAACTTGATGGACGCTCTTAGCTAAGCTCTCCATTATTAGTGCGCCACCATCACTTATCTCTCATTAGAAGGGTATTATCCAGCAGCAGGTCAGCCTCTCGTCTCGCTGCTGTCTGTCAGTGAGCTCAATCAATGACTAATTATATCTGACTGTGGTCATAAATAACATTGTACTCCATCTCAAGGTTGCTGTAATTGTGCTATTTATAAATATTATTCGGTCATTATGGCTCCTCACTGCGGCTCTTTGTGAACATGATTCATTTCTAATTTGATGAGAATTTTTCTGACAGGCCTAAAGTGATGATGTTCTTCATTTTAATGCATAAGAAACTCATTAATGATCCTTCAAACAGGTGATGATGTCCATTCACGAGAAGCCAGTCAGGGGCATGAAATAAAACGTCAATACCTTCACCACCAAAATCAGTAGGAAACTACAAAAACTACCTCCTGCTAACCTTTCAGCAGCATTTTACACAGTAAACCTCTCTTGACCATCCTTGGGAGTCTGGGAATTAATGTCTCTACCTGGATGATGGATCTTATCAGATGAAATGGAAGGGGACCACATCTACACATCACAAGCTCTTGACTGATGTTCCTCAGGGCCCAGTACCTGGCCCTCTCCTGTTTCCCTTTAAACCAAATGTCTTGGTGAGGTCATATCTTTGGGTGGATTATCTTATCTCTGAAATTGAGATCATTGTGATGCATTTAACCCATCACCCTTAGTAAGCAGTGGGCAGCCATGAAAGGTTGAACCAGGAACCTTACAGGTCGTTTCTTTATCCGCTACGCCACCACTGCCCCCAAGGGATGTTGTCACTGCTGTGCAGATGACACCCAACACTTCTTCTCTTTTCCAGCATCAGATGTAATTGTGTCCACCAATATCCCTTCTTGCATGTGTTGCCATCCAGGAAGAGATGTCATCTGACTCCCAGGTAAACTGTTATTCAACCCTCCAGATTCCTCCTCACCTTAAAATCTCCCCCTCTGCCACTGCAAGCAACCTTGACTTAACCATGGACAATTTCCTCTCCTACTCATCTCACATTTCCAATATCTCTGGTTATGTCAATTCTTTCTCCACAACATTAGAAAGATTTGTCCATTTTTATCAACACAGGCTACTCAGGCTATCTCTGGTGATCTCCAAAATACTCTGCCTGTGACAGTGATGCGTCCTACCAGATGCGGTTCAACATGCAGGACAACGTGACTGCGAGGAAATCCAACCGTCGTCCCTGTGATCAGGTGCTGTATCTAACCACAACAGACGTGAGGAAAATTCTTCATGAGTTAACTCAATAAAAAGGCTGTTGGACAGAGGAGTTCTCAGAGAATGTGCAGGCCAGCTGGCAGTCACCGACATCTTACACCCATCATGATGAAGTGCTTCCTCGGATTATGGGTCTGGTTCCTTACCTGCTGAGCCAACAACTGCCCCCAGCTGACCTGGCCAGGTGTATCACTGTTTGGTTTGGGAACTGCACCACATTGGACCGCAAAACAGTGGGCAGTGGTGGCCTAGCGGTTAAGGAAGCGGCCCCATAATCAGAAGGTTGCTGGTTCGAATCCCGATCTGCTAAGGTACCACTGAGGTACCACTGAGCAAAGCACCGTCCCCACACACTGCTCCCCTGGCGCCTGTCATGGCCGCCCACTGCTCACTCAGGGTGATGGGTTAAATGCAGAGGACAAATTTCACTGTGTGCACTGTGTGCTGTGCTGCTGTGTATCACGTGTGACAATCACTTCACTTTCAAAACCCTACAGGACAGGGCAGCTGAGAAGATCATTGGAGTCTTTCGTCCCATAACACTCATTTACCCCACACGCTGCATCAGAAAAGCCACCAGCAATGTGAAGGAACCTGCGATATTTTTAATTTGCACATTAATTTCACTAGTTTAGCGCTGTCTGTCTGTCTTCTTGTTTGTGTTAAATGTTATTCTTGCACTGCCTGTTAGGGATGTGCGGACTGATAAATATCGATACTGTCGATACTGGCGCAGTGGAATCAAGATTCTCTCTTTCCTGTTTCTGTACCACGTTCCAACTGAAAGTTAACATGCCAGTAGAAACGTGCTGCTCCTCACACATCAACCCCACCCACCAGCAGGTCAATACCCCAGAAAAAACACCCACCCTAACCCCCCGAACCTCGATTTCTCCAATCATTCAGCACTGGTACCACTATCTTTCAAGGTACTAGGAAAGCATTCATCTAGACTCTTCTACGTCTACGTAAAGGAATGAACTTCCACTAGATGTCCGAAGAGCTGAGTCACCAAAGGTCTTCAAATGCCTAAAAGCCTTCCTTTTTCGGAAAAACATCTTACATATATTTATTAAGATAATGTTATTTACAGATCGTGTCCTAGTGAACTAAATGAGGGATTTCTATGATGGACAAGCGCTGGATAAGAGCAAAGTTTGAAAATGAATTGATTGTCATTGTGAAGCACAGCACACGGTGTCACTGTGAAACTTTTCCTCTGTATTTAACCATCACCCTTGGTGACAGTGGGCACCATGACAGGCGCCCGGGGAGCAGTGTGTGGGGACGGGACCTTCATCCTGTGGGTCGGGATTTGAACCGGCAACCTTCTGATTACGGGTCTGCTTTCGTACATCTTCACAGAATTCAGGATTTGGTCACTTCCATTTGCCATGTGCTGCGGTTCAGTTGTTGCCATGGGAGCAGTGAAGAAACAGCAGACAACGGCAGAAAACCTTGTCTATGAGAGCGTGGAGGGAAGTGAACACTCTACTTAAACCGTGGTGCCTCCAGTCAGTGTGGTAATGGATGAAGCAGATCAGGTCACATCACACACGAGGGCCATGGCTGCAATAGTGCTACCTGTACTGGCTGCTCTGGTATTCCTCTGCTCCACTAACGTCATGAAGTTACACCACCCTCAGTTTTACTCCTGCTCCTCAGGCTCAGTGTGTGTGTGTCACGATCCGGTCCGAAATGGGGGTTACTCCGGTCCGGGATCCGGACCGGAGTTTAATTGTCATGTGTAATGTTCCCTAATCGTTTTCACCTGTGTTAATTGTATAAAGCTGCCCTGTTCGTTTCTGTCCGCTGTCAGGTCTTTGACGTAATGTTCCGTGTTCACCAGTGTCTACGTCTCGGATGTCTCCCCTGTCCTGTGATTCACCATTAAACCCCGGTTCCGTGATGTCAGGTGAAAGCGTCCTTCATTCCTCGTCGTTCCTCGTCACTCTCCGTCCTCCTCTCCGTTCACCCGCCGCGTCATGCCCGCATGGACGTGACAGTGTGTGGACGATGGAATGAATGTGTAGCTGATAAATGGAGGACAGGACATGATGAGATTGTATCTGAGCGACAGCAGTGCAGTGTTACTTTGCAAATGTGGTATCTTTGAGCTCCACAGCATTGAAAAAGAGGCCATTACTTTCAGACGATCTCCAGTTTTCATTGAGCAGCCAGCGGGCAGAAAATTGCAGCTTGAATGCAGCAGCTCCTGCGGCGCGGAGCGTCCATCACGGAATCCACCTCACTTGTTTTCAATAGACGTCACAATAAAGAGAAATCCTTTCAGACTCATTTTTCACTCAAATGTCATGCCCATCTTCAAAGTGTCTGAAGGCCAGCCGCTCGCGCTCTAAAAGCTGTATTTGCAGTAAACCTATAAGAAGAGCAGCAGAATGTGGAAATGGCACCTGGACCTTTTCCCATCAGCATCTCCTCATCTCACGTCGGTTCAGGTAGCCCTGTATCCAGAGTACGCAGATGGAGATTATTTGTCTCGTGATGTGAGTTCAGTGTTGATATATTGCAACTGCAAACTGCATTTAGAAACCATAACTGATGATGTCCAGTAGTTCTTTCATGTTTTTGATGATTTAGGAACATGAATCTGTGCCTTCTCACGTAAATAAAAGAAGGCATGCTGGAGATCTGCCCAGAGAGGTGAAAATATTGCATCATTAACTGATAATGAATCATCAAAAGTACACCTGGGGTTAAAGGTCATCTTCGCCCCTGCTTTCCTGACATGATATTTTTTTAAACATAGAATAAAAAGGTGCAATGAAAATTTCCATCCATCCATCCATCCATCCATCCATCAGCCATGTAAACCTGACACTCGTCTTCTGCTCTGTGTTGGTGGATCTCAACGTTCCAGAAAATCTGAAATCATTTGTGGATGGTGGAAACCAGGTCGTGATCTGCAGTAGATGTCCTCCTAAGTCATTTCTTTTGTCAACATAATCATCGTTATTACCACAATCATAATTATCTTTACCATTATGGCTGTGTTCACTAAGCGACTCTCGCCATGTTGGTGTCTCTCAGACACTGAAGCAGATGGACAATCAGGAGTCAACATCTGGCCTTTGAGAGGAGAACTAGGTAATAACTGCGTGTACAATTATGGGCTGTAAATGACGGCTGTCTGACACAATGACGTCTTTTGTGAGTGGAGACCCGGTTAGGCGTAATTACAGCTGGAAAAACGAGGAGATGGAAATTACAGTAAATTCAGTCATTAATTAGAACAGAGCCGGCCACACCCACAAGGCTGCATCAGGACTGGGTCCCGGAACCCAACCTGCTCTACGTCCTCGGCTTTTTATTCAGCTGCTAAATGGAAGCACCAGAGCTGAGCCCCCAGTCTGGTGTCACCAGTAATAAGGTCCCCTGGGAGAAAGAAGGAGGCTGTTGCTGTGGCTTCATAAAAGAAGAACAGAAAAGAAGTGAGAAGCTGGACAGAAACATGCTGAACGTGACAAACATCAGATTAAAGGACAGAACAAGATGAAAGAGCCTGGAGAACAAAACCAAGCAAACAGCTGAATAACTGTAACGTTCTCAGAAGTCCCTGGTTACTGTTGGTAAATGTTCTTCGCATCTCATCTACAAATCATCCAGGTTCCACTCTAGAACTGAGTGGAACTGCTGTGTGGTCCCATGGAGGAAGAGTATTGTGAGCAAACACACACACACAACCACACACACCGTGATGCACTCAGGGCATGATGAATGTTAACTGTGGACATGAAGTGGCCGTTTTATGGAGCTCTGATATGATGCATGGGGTGATGGCACCAGCATCAAGGCCTGATGTTCTCCACAGAACCCGGTGTCATCACCAACCTGCCTTTGTCAAAGCTGCACCTCCATTAATACTAAATGAGACGAGTCCCTGGAGGACGCTGTGGAGGTTCTGTGAGTGCAGGAGCAAAGGTCTCATTAATAAAAGGAGGATCTGGAAAGCTGGAAGTTGGAAGTGAAGTTTGGGACGACTAGCTGGCATAAAATATGCAGAACAAAAATACGTATTTTGCACAAATCTCTCATCCCGGGACACGTGGGATCCCGGGGCGTGGCGAGGACTCACCAGGGGCGGGTCACAGACACGAAGACACACTGTGTAATGATGGGACACCATTTTCTGCATATTCCTCCACCCTCCACCGATCCAGATGCTCAGAAGTGGCTCATTAGAAACCTCCAAGTTCCTCACGTGGTGAGTGGGAGAAGACGAGAATAAAACTGCCTGACCTTTAAATCCAAGTTCAGCCTGGTTGAAATGATTGCAGCGCCCACGCCACATTCCCAGACTGCGCTCAATTGATCATGTAATTATTCTTAATTACACTACAAATATATCAAATAAAGCAAATACCATTCCATTCTGCAGGAGCTGTGCTGAGTAGTAGACGTGGTACCAGAGGACCATCAGCTGGGTCTGGATCTTTGGATCAGCTGCTCTGAAGGATCTTTATTCATCATCATTGATTTAATCTCAATTAAACGAAAGTGTTAATAAGTAATGACAGTAGGCAGTTGGATGAATGGGAATATTTATATTGCTGAGATTGTTCTTTGACCCAGCGTCTCCTCAACATCGAGCTCCTTTCATCCCTTCTTCTGAGTGTCCTCCAACAAGCTGCTCCAGTTTCTCTGAATGTCTAAATAATTGACTGTATGGAGAACAGCAGACAGCAGCTCCGTCTCAAGAGCCCAGACGTCTCCTCAACAGAGACCAGCTTTCCGTAGTTGCTGCTCTTTATTTGTGTTCAGAGGAGTAACCACATCGCATTCGATGAAGATATGAACTCAGCTCCTGTCCCCCCAAATCTTGCTTGATAAAGTTTAAGATCGGAAGGCTGACGGCCTAAAAACAGTGTTGAAAGTCGACCAGCTGCTGCTTTTATTCTTAAAGTCACCGTCTGGAGGACATGAAGCCGGACTAGCGCTGTCCTCCTGCCGGTCCTCCTGCCTGTCCTCCTCCTGCACGCAGGTGTGGACAGAACGCAGCAACACCACCAGAAATGGTGCAAATGTGATGAATGCTGATGCTGATGAAGGTGAAACTGGATGGCAGTGTGGAGCTGGTCTGGTTGGAGATCAGAGCCCCGCATGCAGATCACCTCAGACCTTCATCTCATTACTGCACTGCAGCCGCACAACTCCGAATGAGACAAGAAGTTCAGCAACGAGCTAATAACGGGAGGAAGAGAAGCAGGGGTGAGGAGGAGGAGGAGGAGGAGGAGGAGATGTTTCTCCCTTTATCATGAAAACCAGACTCAGTGAAGCTGACTTTTTGGGGTTAGTGCAGCGGGGACTCCCTCCTGAAGGCACCTAAAAGAAGTTCGCCCGAAGACAAACTTCAGACGAGTGGAGCAGATTAAAGCTGCCACCCTCCTCACTCAGAACCAGCAGCACGACGCCCGTTAGGCACCCAGAACCTAAATAATTACCCAGAACCCTCCACACGGCGGCATTCACGTCTTTTTCCTGTTTGTGCAGAATAGCGAAGGACCTCCAGTAAAATACATTTAGCTTCAGGCTCAGAGAACATGGCCAGACCCACCAGTCCATCCATCCACCTTGAGAAGCTCTGATCTTCATCTCCACCTGACCTCTGGCAGACAGGAGCAAGCAGAGTGAATGAAAGCGCGGGTGAAGCATGACGGAGGAGGTTGTGTAAACACGCTGCGCCGGGACTGGTTCCGAGGAGAACTGGCCCGTATCTTCTCTCCCCCTCCTACACGCAGCTCCACAAAGCCTCCCGCTTATCTCCACACAAACACCTGCCATGTAGCTTCCCGCTTATCTTCTGATTACAGCTGTTCCTGTAATTCACCACTAAATTACACAGAAATACATGAATAAATCCACGACTGGTGAGGAACGCTCCGGATGGACCAGGTCCGGTCAGCATCTCAAAGGTGAAAGTTCACCGCTCTTTAGGTCCGTGGATGACATCAGTGTGAGGAGGCACGACATTAAATATGGCCGTTAAAGATCTGCATGCAGAATCACGCTTACAGGTCCCAGAAAACCAGGTTCCTTCAGGTGGTGGAGAATGGAACCCACTCCTGGTTCTGGTCCTGAGCAACGCTGCCCTCTGCTGTTCACCCAGCTCCACACACGAAGACAAAGAACCTTCTCAACATTCAGATTCTGCACATCCTCAATGCAACAGTTGCAGGACAATTAACCTGAGGAGCAGAACATCTTCATCACGTGGTGGGAAGGTAAAATACCAGCAGATGAACATAAAGAGATGAACTTTGAATAAGAAAAAAAACCCAGACGGAGACTAATGAACATCCACAAAGTCAGATCCAATTAATCCGCCGCTCGGAGTGGAAAGAAAAAATAAAGAAATCATTTGTAAAATTATGTATTCATGAGTTTTCCTCTAAAACGGCATTTGCCAAACAGAACGTGCAGCTTTGAGAAATTGTTTAATTGGCCTCGGCTTTCGCTCCACTGATTGCAGGATTGGATGAGAAGATGCTGATGGAGGAGAAGAGGAAAGGACTGAAAAGGTCACGACCCTCAGCATAAAGGGCGGCGTGCTGGACTATTAGAGCGGGATAATTGACAGAGTTTCTAAGGAAGGAGGTGCTTCTTCAGCTCCTCAGTGTTCCTCTTGAGGAAGCTGTAGTGTTGAGATGATGAGTGTTTGTCTGATCTCTCATCACGTCTCAAATTCTTCTTTTCTTTCACTTTATTGTTCTGCAGCTGGTAAGCATGATATCGTACAGAAGGAACATCTGTGGTGTGAAAAGAAGACTTGATGGGTCAGGTGACCTCAACATAATGATCGGAGCAGATTAGGACCAGGACACAAACCCACAAACGTGTGGTCTCCCTGTAGAAGTCCTGCATCTATTTATTCGGAATAAATGAAGGCCAGATGATGGAACCACCAGGCTGCTGCGTCATTGAAAAGTTCTTCTTCAGAGAGAGGAACACGCCGTTCCAATTAACATCCCCACTGACCCGAAACAAACATTTATTTTCCCATCTCTGCCACATCAACCATTTCTGGCATTACATTAACAATTTATTCTTCTTCCTGCTTCTCTCTTTATTTTGCACTAATTTATGAATCACATTCATGCATAATTAATTTTAAATTTACCAGTCGGAGGATTTAAATATCCCAACGACTGAAGCATGTCTGCATTCTTTCTTTCTCGGAGCTAATTGCTGACAACATCTACGCAGGAGGTCGAAGGTCACATAGTACCTGCAGGGAGGACGTGGGGTCACACAAGCAACGATTCTCATGTACTTTCTAATAAAACAGAGCAAAGATCAGGAACCCCAGTAAAATTCTGATTTTCTGATGTGTAAAAAGTTGGGAGGTTCTGTACTTTATTAACATTATGGAACCATCAGCACCAGTTACGGGTCGGCGTGCTGGTGAGAAGACCAAGTTCTGTCCCGTGCAGCAGGATTAGACCCGGCACCGTGTGACAGAACCTGCGGCTTTAATGGCCCAGAGGACTCATCAGGCATTAAGAGCTTAACTCGGTTCTGCAGCGCCGCGATTATTCTGCAGCCATCAAGGAGACGAAGAAGCACGTCCCCGATTCTCCGTTTCAACTCGAGGACAAAGCGCAGAGTCCCCTACTGCCAGGACAAAACGTTTTATTCAGACAAAACTGAACATGAACACGTACAATAATAATAATAATAATAATAATAATAATACAGAGTTTACACTACGGCTGGGGGTCTAAGCAGCAGTACTAACAAAAGAAGAAAAATGGGGATGTCTGTTCCACCAGCTTACAGAAACCGGTTCCACCAGCTTACAGAACCCGGTTCCACCAGCCGCTTTTAATCCCCGCAGCACAAGTCAATTTTCTGCTGCGCTGCAGGGACGATTAATAAAGAAGGAAGAAGGCGCCACCAACTCTAATTTCATTTAACGCTGCTGGACCCGCCCCGTCTGGTCAGCTGACTTTTGATTACAAAGAGTGAGAGTGATGAAGGTCAGAGGTCACACACGCTGCTGACGCTCCTCCACCATCTTCAGGAAAAACTCCTAGACAAGGAGGAGGAAATGTTTTCAGTCTGAAGCATGAGAAGATGATGATGATGATGATATTAAAGACAGTGGGTTCTGACCTTCATAGAATCGGGACACTGAGGGTTGCCCCCTTTCCGCTCGGACCAGTTCAGGAACATCTGGACGAGGCGAGCCGCGTCCTCCTCACTGGACAAACAGAGAAGCACTGTAGTCACATCGTCCAATCAGGGGGCAGAAGAGGAACGAGAACGCGGCTTACTTGTTCCTGCTGAGAAGGTGTTCCAGCAGCTCCTGCACCTGTGACATGTGTCCTCTGGAGACCAGGAAGTGCAGGAGGTCATGGAGGTGCTGGGATGTGAGCAGCTTCTCATACTGCTGCATCTTGCAGAGATGTTTAAACACGGCACCCATGACCTTTAACAGGACAGAGGTCACAGGAATTATAATCATACGCCAGGGACAGTGAGACGTTTTACCCACCTGTGAAGGGACCCCTGCCAGCTCTCCCGTGGACATGACATCCTTCACCTGATCCAGGATCAGAACCGGATCACAGGAAGACAAGAAGCACTGAGACAGAGCACAAACAGTCAGGATCAGACGGACAGAAGACAGAGCAGTCCTGATGTCCTCAAACATCTCAGGTCCTCACACAAATCTGCTGCTCCCTCTTCTGGGCTGACGGGATGAGAAGCAGAGCGCCCAGAGAATAGGCCAGCATACCCAGCTCAACGAAGCGCTTGGCGATGCCAACCAGGTCCAGACTGAAGAGAAACGGGAACCTGAGAGGGAGCAGAGGAGCATGATGTCCACCAGTCACTCCAGACCACAGGACATGCCGTAAAATACTCAGCCTGTTACTTTAACAGAAGCACAAATGTCCTGTAGAAGGTGGCTTTCTGCTGAGGGGTCAAGGGCACAGAGGCTGCAGACAGATGGAGAGAAAGTTCAAAACTCTCTTCACATTTACATTCCATTCATGAAAAGACGCTCGTCGATGTTCAGTGGTAGCTGCTGTTGCTAAGCAACACCATCGTCTCAGGTGGCTCAGGTGGTACCTGACACGAACGGGGCCAGGATCACGCTCCGCCACGTCCTGGAGAAGCTGGCTACCTGCAGACACACAGGACCAGGCGTCATGGTGAGGAGGGACACAGAACAGCAGAACATCAGACTACAGCCGAACCGAGCAGTCACCTCCCACAGACAGGGGATCCCGCCCAGCGTTGACAGGAGCTTCTGCAGGTAGCTGATCTGATGGAGAAACGATAACGGAGGTTCATACGAGTCTCACAACGTCCGCTGTGTGTTCAAATATTCTCCACACACCATGTTGAAGACCAGCAGCTTCTGCAGGATGCCGTTCCACAGCTGCAGGTCGTACACCTGGTACTCCAGCGCCAGATCAGCCACCAACCGCACCGCCTGCACACAGCAGCAAACATGGCCAGTCACCACTCAGGCCAGGCCCCACGGCCTGCTGGGTAACGTGGTGCACGCCCTGCACCTGAGGCTCGTGGCTGTGGTTCTTCCACAGGCCCTTGATCATGCCCTCCTTGGGGCTGCTGAGGAACAGCTCCAGAGTGTAGGGCGTGTTGAGCGCCTCCAGCTGCGACAGGTAGAGGTAGCACTTGATGTGGTGGCTGCAGGAGAACCAGGAGAACATCAACATCGCATCGGGTTAATCGTGACGGCGCGGACTTCTGACTGCTGACCTGACTTCAGATCGGGGGACCCGCAGGAGCGTCTCCAGCATCGTGGCATCAGCCATGCGAACCAGGCAGAGAAGGGCGCGGCTCCGATGCTCAAAAGTCAGGCGGAGTCCCGAGCCTCCAAGCGGCTGAGAAGAAAACCAGACCACAGCTGAGCAGAAATGACGACGATACCAGCGGCGTGTCCACGGCGGTCCGTCCATTCACCCAGGTGCTGGCGGTGAGAACCGGCGAGAGCAGACGGGCACTCAGGTCCACCGGGTGCATCTGGAGGAGGTAGACCACTCTGATGGGTGGAGGGAGGATCATCATAAACGACTGTGTGACCCAAGGGAAACCCTGTCCACATACTAGTACTGCACCTCATCAGATCCGGATCAGCCTGAAGGTCCAGGACACAGTCCTGACAGCTGGGGTCCTGAGTAGTGTTCAGATCATTAAAGATGAATTAGAACTCGTGAAGAACAAGATCTCTGACTTTTGTCAGTTTTCATCAGCCAGGATCTCAAAATTAATATATTAGATGTTACTGATTCTGTGAATTAATAGAATGTCAATCCCAGCATATTTCTGAGTAGAATCAGGGTCAGGAGCGTCCAAGACACTAGAAGTAAATTCAAAGTTCCTCTCTTCAAGTTAACTAAGAAGTTGATGGACTCATTGTCACATGACCCAGGTACGCAGAGGCCCTGGCCTGTTAGAAGTAATGTTCTTGTCAGCATTGGGATGAAGAGCAAACTGAACTGGATTACCATGATGGAGCGGGAGTCACTTTTGCAGATCCATTTCTCCAGCAGGACATTCCGGATCTTGAGGAGATCAACGCTGCTGATGGAAGCTATTTCCTTGGCTACTGCATGGATGTCTGATGAGAAGAAACAGAAAAGTTGTATTTTACTACAGAACCACTGGCCCTGGAGTACCAGACCGCTGAAAGCCAGGTCCTTTACCAGGGTATATCTGTCCTGCTGGCATCTTCATCCGCTCCTCAATGCTTCTGTGCTCAAACAGCGCCACCACCAGTCGCCCGGGAACACCGGTCAACTTCAGCAAGTCCGGCGAGTCGAGGCCAGTGGAGACCAGCAGGTTCTCAATGGCAGAACGCTGAAACTGCAGCTGCATCTTGGAGATGATGGTCTCACCACGAGCCTGCACCTCCTCCTGACCACCATTAAAAAAAAAAACAAACAAACACACACACACACACACACATGCTGTAGTACAAACACACTTAAACACGGACAGAGGAGGAGAGGAAAGAGCAGCGAACCTCAAGACCTGGAGTCTTCAGCAGTTTGTGTGCGAGTTCCAAACAAAACTTTAGAAAAGATGTCTTCTCCATTCCTGCAGACCCAGACAAACCAACATAAGCTCAGTGTGGACCAGCCGAACCAGAGCTGCGGCTACCGGGTAAGTTTTCATGTGCAGGTGTCATCGGTCTGATGTTCTAATGTTCTGGTAGCACGAGACCTTGGAAAGTGTCTACCTGCAGGCAGCTCCTGGCCGATTTTGTGGATGGTGGCGGCAGCAAGTTCCAGGTTCTGGATGCACAGAGTGTACTTGCGGATTGTCTTCACAGCGCGGTCCTTCTCCCGGCTGGAGCCATGCCCCTGGCCCCTCTTGGCCTGTTCCAGAATCAGGGGCTTCAGCTTCTTCTCAAAGACATGATTCACCGCCAGCATGTGCAGCTTGTCCTCATTCACCTGCGGGAACATTAGCAGATTCATGGAAGAACAGACACCAGTACCAACATCACACTGAATGCAGAGGACGGACCTTCATCAGTTTCGATATCAACAGCAGTGTCGGGAAGGTCTCTTCACTGATCTCAGGAGCTGTGGAACACGAGGGTGGCATCACTAACTGAACTGTATGAGTCCCACAGAAAAAAACAGAATCTTCTACAGACATCAGCAGTTCCTCTGATGCTTACAGATGATCTTCCAGAAGAAGTGGTTGGTCTGGAGCAGCAGGTGAAAGGGAAGGCAGGTGTTGGTGAGGGGTGTAATCTCCAGACTATTCTCTAGCATGTAGGCTTTCTCCACATCCGAAGGGGGAGAGATTCGCTTGTAGGACTTGAGGTGTTGGAGTAAACCAATCATCTGCACAAAAGGTCATCAATTTTTCTGCTTCTTTTCAGTCCAACACTGAAATAAACAGTCAGTCCCCACACATCAGCAGTTCTACCTGACTGAGGGGGAAGATGGTGGTGCCCTCGTCCGCCATCTGTATGGTCTGGAGAACCCGTTCGATACGTTCGTAGCTGTAGGGGCTGATCTGAAACATACGTTTCATCAGATTTACGGGCTGAAATGGTTCTTTCTTCATCTACTGATTGGATTGATTATGAAGAAATAAAAGCCCCACCTTGGTGATGGCCATGTTGAGGCTGATGACGAGGTCGGCGGGGCAGCTGAGTTTAGGGATAATCTGCAAGGCGAGTTCAAGAGGTTCCACCACCTCCATCTCAGCCGAACCCCCGCCTTCCTCCTGCAGCAGCAGCGTGGTGATGAACAAGTTCAGCGCCTGATCACTGTTCAGGCCAAACGTCCTGCAAAGGCCAGTTCACCACAACGGTCATTTGACCACAACCCCACCAGTCATCAAGCCGCTGACAATCATGCACACGTCTACCTCACCTGCAGTACTCCAGGATGAGCTCAGGGGTCACACTGCGGTTCTTCACAAGAACAGGAATGAGGTTCTTCTTGGTCTCTGGACTGAGTCTGAACACAGACTGGATAGAAACCTGGTGGTGCATGATGGGAGTGAGTTTGTACCATGTTTCATGATGAATTAAAACTTCACACTTTATTGACTGTTGACTGTTCCAACCCCTAATCTGCCCAGCCGGATCCCCCACTCGGCGTCTGTGATGACTGACAGGAACTTCTCTCTTTCCTCCTGGTCCTGGTACATGGAGCACAGATGGGCGCCGACCACAGCTACAGCCTGCCAAACGAACACGGTCAGGGTCTCACTAGATGCTGGAACCTGGAGTGAAAGCAGTGGCAGTGTCCCCTACCCTGATCTTGTCATAGTTCTGCCAGGCGCTGCTGATGCTCTTCCACAGGACACTCAGCACCTCGGTTCTGGACAGCAGGGTGCAGAGTCCCACTGCCAGATCACAGTCCACCACCCTCCAGTTCAGGACCTGCAACAAACGAGGTCATCACATATTCCCTCAAAAACAGTCCTGATGAACATAATACAACGGACCTTCTGCAGGAGGGACGCCGTAACCACAGTGATGTTGGAGAAGGTGGCCTTCCCAATTTCAGTCAGACGCTGCTTGTCCCGGAGTAAACGCTTCCCATCATACAGCTGCGTGGAGAAGAGACAGCGTCAGGGGACATCAGCCCTCCTTCTCATTCTTGCTCTTACTAGAACACGAGGCCCAGCGTGGACCTTGGTGCTGAGGCTCAGGTTCATGTTGTTGGACAGCAGGTGCTGCACGATGCTGCCGTACGAGTCGAACTGCAGACGCAGGGCCAGTTCCAGCTGACTGCACTCCTGCAGGCTCTGCAGCATGGTGGCCAGCGGCATCATCAGCGGCTCCACGAGGTCCCTGTCTGGGGTGGGAGAGCAGGCGGAGGTCAGAGGGAAGCCGTTCAAGAAGACGACGTGATCAGATGGTCCAGATCCTCGTACCCTCCTTATAAGCACAGTTGGATAAGCAGGCGCAGTCTAGCGGAAAGAGTCTGGAGTCTGAGGACAAACAGAGAACATGAAGAAGGACAAGTTGAATTAATGAGAAAGAGCAGAAGAGCGGAGAAAAGTCCTACCTGAGAAAAGTGGCAGCAGGCGAGTGGTGATCCTGTACTGGACAGGAAGCACAGAGACGGGGTCCAGGACAATCCCGTCCTCACTAAACGAGTCCTGGAAGCTGGACTCTGTGTAGGCTTCCTGCTCAGCATTCAGGCTGGACGCCTGGGAAGATCATTATAAAAATATCAGATATAGTCACGAGCTGCCATTTCGTCCGTGCCACACCAGAAAATGACACTCGTGCCAGTCAGATGTTGAAGGCCAGCCCCACCTTTGCTGTGAAGCCGTAGTCATCGTCCATCTGACACTGGCGGTAGACGTCGGCAGCGCTGCGCGTGCTCTTGCACAACTCCAGACAGTCCAGCAGCTGGTCTGCGGGGACATTTAAAAAAATCGATCAATCACAGAACATTTAGTGCATTAAAATACAAGCTGCTTTTCTCTTTTAAACCAGGACCAGAACTAATGACACAAATGCTGCTTTACACGAAGTTAGACCTTTTTGTCACTTGTTTCTGTGGTGCACTGGAACAGAATTGCAAGCATTTCATTACGTTTCCTTCAGGCTTTTATTCACAATTACAGCGAAGAGCCAATAATTTGCAGTATTAATTCGCCCTGACATGCTGTCAATCAACTTCTGGGCCGAATCCGGACCGATTGCAACCCATTCCTTCATAAATCAGAGCTTGGAGTTTGTCAGAATTTGTGGGTTTTTGTTTGTCCACAAGTTTCCTGGCCATGGACGCAACATGAATGGTCTCCAGATGCTTGATGGTAGAAAAGGGGCTTCATCAGAGAAAATGACTTTACCCCGGTCCTCAGCAGTCCAATCCCTGTACTTTTTACAGAATATCAAGTCGGTCCTTGATGTTCTTCTTGGAGAGAAGAGGCTTCTTTGCTGCCCTTCTTGACAGCAGGCCATCCTCAAAGTCTTCTCCTCACTGTGTGTGCAGATGCCCTCACACCTGCCTATTCCTGAGCAAGCTCTGCACTAGTGGCACCTCGATCCTGCAGCTGAATCCTCTTCAGGAGACGGTGCTGCTGCTTGCTGGACTTTCTTTGGTGCCCTGAAGCCTTCTTCACAGCACTTGAATCTCTCTCCTTGAAGTTTTGATAGTTGATTTAGGTGCAATCTTAGTAGCAGGAATATTGTGGGGCAGAGGTGGCCTAGCGGTAAAGGAAGCAGCCACGTAATCAGAAGGTCGCCGGTTCGAATCCCGATCTGCCAAGGTGCCACTGAGCAAAGCACCGTCCCCACACACTGCTCCCCGGGCGCCTGTCATAGCTGCCCATCACACCAAGCGTGATGGTTAAATACAGAGGACCCATTTCACTGTGTGCACCGTGTGCTGTGACAATCACTTCACTTTAAAAGCTTTTGAATATCCTGGGGACACTCAGGGTTAAATGTCCTGCTAAGGGACACAATGGTAGTAAGTGGGATTCGAACCTGGGTCTTCTGGTTCATAGGCGAGTGTGTTAGTAGCCTAGTGGGTAACACACTCGCCTATGAACCAGAAGACCCGGGTTCGAATCCCACTTACTACCACTGTGTCCCTGAGCAGGACACTTAACCCTGAGTGTCTCCAGGGGGAGACTGTCCCTGTAAATACTGACTGTAATTCTCTCTGGATAAGAGCGTCTGGTAAATGCTGTAAATGTTTCCTACTAGGCCATTACCACCACACCATGATGACTTCCTTGTAGGTAACCATTTTTAACAGAGGAAGAACAATGATTTCAAGCCTCCTTTTAAAGCATCCAGTCTGCTATTCTAACTCAGTCAGCATGACAGAATGATCTCCAGCTTTGTGCTCCTCAACACTCTCACTTATGTTCTCACTTGAGAGGGTAACTGAAATGATCTCAGCAGGTCCTTTTGTGGAGGGCTGAAATGCAGGGGAAATGTTTTTGTAATTCCTCTGATCATCCTTCATTCTGGAGTTTATACAAATTGCAATAATAAATAAAACGGAAGCAGCAAACTTTGTGAATTAGTGTGTGGACATTCAAAGTTGAACGATCATACATGATGATGACTGTTTGCAAATTGAATTCTGCCAGAACAGAAATTTCATTTAACTTTGAGGACCAAATACCTGAGTGGCAGACGGTGGCCGCCTGACAGGCCAGTTGATGGATGACCGCCGGTAGGTTGAATCTCTCTGGGAGAACCATGGGAACGTCATCTTCCAGCATCTGGCAGAGCTTCTGGGTGGTGTGGAGGAGCACCACCCCCGTGCTGGAGTTGGGGTGGTGCAGGTACAGATCACTGAAGGAATAGAATGATGAAACCTCCCATCAATGTCCTCACGTTCCCTCAGTCTTCTTCAGTTGGTCACTCACCTGAGGATCTTCAGCGCTTTCTCCACCTTGCCGACCTCCAGGGCCCTGTGAGCCATGTCTGTCCAGACCTCCTGCTCGGAGAGCTGCAGCTGCTGGGCCAGGCGCTGGGGGCCGGCCTCGGTGGAGATGGTCTTGGTCAGGCTGACCACGTCAGGACCATGCCTGGAAGCTGAAACGATCACCTTCTCATCATCCATGGTGGGTGGGGCAGTGGAGGACTTCTTGGCTAAATGGCGCCACGCCTTTGTGTTCTCATACGCCGTGATAACCTGCTGCTTGAACCTTTTAAGAAGCTGAGGGTCTTCATACTCGTCCGGTGACAGAAAGATGTCAAACTGCTCCTGAGGAGGGACAGGTTAAAAAGGAAGTTCTCACACTCACACAGACACAGACAGACGGAGCAGCTACCTGCAGATGAGCAATGATCATGAACATCTTCAGGCTTCCGTCATGCCTCATCTTCATAAACATGTTGTCTGGAAGAGCAGTCACAGTTTCTCGTTCAGAACCTCCATGATGAAAACCAAGGTGAGTGGGCGTGGCAGCAAAGCACCACTGACCTTTGTAGAGGTTTTGTAGTAAATTCAACATCTCCACGGTGACCTGTGCCACCAGCATCTGCTGCTGCTTCTGCAGTTTCAAATGAAAGTGACGTGATTGTCATTGTGATACACAGCAGCACAGCACACGGTGCACACAGTAAAATGTGTCCTCTGCATTTAACCATCACCCTGAGTGAGCAGTGGGCACCATGACAGGCGCCCGGGGAGCAGTGTGTGGGGACGGTGCTTTGCTCAGTGGCACCTTGGCGGGTCGGGATTCGAACCGGCAACCTTCTGATTACGGGGCCGCTTCCTTAACCGCTAGGCCACCACTGCCCCAATGAGACTGAATGCAGGTGACAAGGTAACATTACTGACTGAAAGCTGATCATCTTCACCTCTGCAGACGTGAGCTGCTTCTCCTGCAAGATGAACCTGGCCCAGGTGACCAGGCGGGCAATCACCACCTCGGCATCAGCAGTGGCCAGACGCTTCAGGAGCAGCATGCACTCTTCAGGCTGAGGTAGAAACAAACGTCATACACACTAAGTGTTGTGGTGGAACGCAGCTTTGAGACGCGCTGCAGCCGTGTGACCTCTGACCTTGCTCTGGGTCAGCTGCTGGTGGCAGTATAGGAAGTAGATCTCACAGTGGTCCAGCTTGTATGCCTCTGCTAAACTGAGTGAGTCGTCCAGAGAGGTGGGCAGGTCCTGCTTCAAGATGTGTCTTACCAGGGTCTACACACACAGGTCGTGGACCAATCAGAAGAGATGTGAGTAAAAGGAGGAGTGTCCTTGTGAAAGGAGTGCCGTCTCACCATGACTTTGTGGGCGCTGGAGATGTTGAGGTTGCGGATGCCGTAGCGTCGCAGCAGCTTCTTCATCTCCATCAGGCAGTAGCTCTCCCTCAGCAGCTCCTGCCTGGGGAACCAACAGGAGCTTCAGAGCAGCAACCCCACACTGATCACAGAACTGGGTTGCTGGTGGGTGTGTGTGTGGGTGTGTTACTAACTTGGGATGCTCCATTTCCAGATGCTCCTGCACCAAACTCTCCACAGAGTCACTCCAGGGCACCACGGCTTTGAACATGATCTCCAGAACCGCGTCAATCACCAACTGGTCAGAAAAGCGCAGCAGATCATTGTGAAATCGAGGCCGTTCTCCAATATGCCCCTACGGAACAGAACTCACGTTGGGGTCACTCATACAGCGCAGAACCGCCATGGCTTTGGCCTCCCACTCTGTGAAGAGAGTTGTGGTGCTGGAGCTGGAACACTGCAGCACGTCCTGCAGAGTGAGGCAATCAATCAATCCATCCATCCATCCATCAAAGCTCCCATAATTCACCATCCCGCAGCGCCAGGCACCTTGATGTAGAGCAGCAGCGTCTCGTCCAGGTCCAGCTTGTGCTCCAGTGCATACGGCCGCACTGCCGTCTCGATGGCGTCGGGGACGAGTTCGGGGGCGAGGACTTTATCCAGCATCAGAAAGGCAACACTGCGGATGGAGCCCTGCGCAGATCCACAGAGACGCGTTACACCACCAGGGAAAGTTCGGAGGTCAGAGGTCATCAGCAGCGCAGGTCCCACCATCTCGAAGTCCGACAGTGACAGCCGGCAGTTGTACTTCCTGTAAAGGTCACACAGCTGCTGCAGGTTCAGCACCAGCACCCTCAGCTGCTGCAGATCTTCATCACCACACTCTTCCTCCTGCTGAGAAACCGTGCCATCAGCTCAACCACCAAAAACACGGAGAGGAAGAGGAAAGGATCTTGACGCACCGACATCCAGAAGGGAGGCAGGCCCAGTTCAGCCAGGAGCAGGCCGTTGTGCGGCCAGTCGCTCTGTAACACAGCCAGGAGTCTTCTGTGATCTTTATATCTAACCCTGATCAACATGCATATACACACACACACACACACACACACACACACACACACCTTCTCAGTCAGCTCCAGGTTCCGCGCCCTCTGCTCCAACCACCAGGCCAAGATCTTCTGTAAGAACAAGTTAATGAAGGATTACATTCACGTAGATGTGGGAGGGGCTACAGGAGTGAAGGTCAGGAAAGTCGCACCCGTCCATCCGGCAGGGTCCTCCACACGAACGGGACGACCGCCACCTTCAACCACAGCCGTAGTTGCGGGGACGGGACGGTGGAGGGGATGACTGCCAGCAAGGAGCGAAGAGAGTCCTCGTCAAAATGTGTGGAGATCTCCCCCTGCAACACACACACACGTTCCGTACTGTGCATGTATAAGTCTGTAGGGGTGTGTGTGTGTGTGTGTGTGTGTGTGTGTACCTCATGTCGGAGCCACAAGTGCTGCGCTCCAGTCAGGTCCCCAACCCTTAAGTGGTTTAGGACGTCCTTCAGGTAGTCATCACTGTTCAAGAACTCGATCCACGACACGCCGCTTCAAACACACACACAGGTCAGCACCAGCTGGATTGTGCAGAGACATGCGCGTGAAACAGAGACAGAAGTGGACGTACTCGAAGTTGTCTGGGCCGTGGACGCTGCAGAAGGTGGCGAGTTTTGCGAGGGCCACGTGGATCTCGGACGAGGGGAAGCGTGAGGAGGCGAAGTTCAACATCTCCTCTGCAGCATCAATGCTGGGCCACAGCGCTGACAGACAGTAGTGCACCACGTAGTCTTCATCCTGACGGGAGAAAAACCCAAACAAACCACATGGTGGCGCTCCATTCTAGGATTATACAGGAAAAGGAGAATTATTACCATTATCTTCAGTAGGTTGCTCTTAGCCTCCTCCACCAGCTCTGACCACATCACCTGACCATGTTCTCCAAAGGGGACCGACGCCAGTTTCTCCAGAATAAAATCCAGCTTCACCTTATAGACCAGCTGCAGGACAGACAACGTACATGGCAGGTCAGAGGTCAGTTTCCTGGTCAAACCTAAAACTGGCCACACCCACACACCTCCATATCCAGGCCAAAGGCCGCTGCAAAGTTCTCCGCTTCTTCAAACTGGTGTTTGTAGAGGAGTCTGTTGAGTCTGGAGAGAAGAGCAGCAGGTCAGCGGTGAGGTGACAGAAGCACAAGAGATAAATGTCCCCCGCATGCCAGAAGTTCTCTCACCGCTTCTCAGGCAGAGACTCAGTCAAGCAACGCATCACCACAGCCGAGCCATCACCATCGTCACTGCGTCACACACACATCCATCCAAGTTCAGTTGAGAGGTTCAAAAGGTCCACAGAGAGTGACAACTCCACACACTTTACAGTTCTCACCTTTTAAGATTCCCTGAAATCTCCTCCAACAGATAAATGGTGTCCTACAGACAAGAGACAGAGAACATGAGTCACCTGACCAAGACCCATCTTCACCAAAAACTGACGGGCCAGACATACCGGACTGGTGGTTTTCTGGACTAGACAAGACACAGACGAGACGTCCAGCGAGTAGAGAATGTCCAGATCTGGGAGGGACTGAACCTGAAGTCTCCGAACCTGCAGAAGTGAGAAGAACTTTAGAAACTTCTACCTCTCAGGCCTCCATCACGGACAGTGTGAGGTGAGGAGATGTGTGACCTGGTGCTCGTTGTTGATGCTCAGCGTGATTATCTTCATGCTGCTCTTCTCCTGTCTGTGGAACCAGGAGAAATGATGATCATGTGGGATGTGGTCTACAAAGACAAGGTACGATTTAAAACGAGGAGACGACTCACGAGGACAGAGAGGCAGAGTCGCCCTCAGTGACCAACAGGAAGTCCTGGACAGAGAGGTCAGGCCAGCAGCACAACATGACCAGCAGGTGCAGGTCCCATGAGCTCAGCATGTTCTGAGGGAAGATGTTCAGGTGCATTTGAGTCCTGCTATTCTGGTGGACAGTCGCAGACGTGAACATTTTCAGAGTTCATTTTCCCACCTCTTTATTTAAAACATACATCACGTTGTCCACCACCTCCATCTTCCGCACGCCTGGTTAAAGGATGGAGAGGGAGAAAAATAATCGGAGATCTGGTTTCAGAAAACAAAACCCCACTTACTACCATTCTGTCCCTGAGTGTCTCCAGGGGGACTGTCCCGCTGTTGTGATAAGGGTGTCTGTTCTCATTTACATTTATGGCATTTATCAAACACAACAATGTAAAACAGCTTGAAATTGTAGCCCATCTACGACTAAACTATTACTTTTAAAGCATTTAGGGACAGTCCCCTTCTTAAGTGTCTTGCTCAGGGACACGATTGTATTAAGTGGGGTTTTGAGCTCTTCTGGTTCAAAGGTGTGTGTGTTATCCACTAGAGAATAGAATATCTTACCATGGAGCAGGGCTGATAGTATTTACTGGTAGTTCTCCTTTAAATGGACACGACACTATGCTGTGGGCGGAGTTAGTCGTCTGCACCAATCCTGATGCAGATCGACCCTCCACCAAGCAGAGGAACCGAGCTCATGTGGCCCCTTTATTATTTCATGTTGTATTACGTAAAAGTAATGCAATGTCCCCGTCTCATGTAGTAGCCTAGTGGGTAAGACACTCGCCTATCAACCAGAAGTCCCAAGTTCAAACCCCACTTTCTCCCATGGTGTCTGTGAGCAAGACACTTAACCCTGAGTGTCTCCAGGGGGGACTGTCCCTGTAACTACTGACTGTAAGTCGCTCTGGATAAGGACGTCTGATAAATGCTGTAAATGAAAAATGTAAATCTTATTTAAAAAATGTACGTTTAATAAAACCAATTTACAACAAAGCGAATCCTACGGAAAGGATCCGTACTATAGCACGGAAGTTCCACCCTGAATAAAACGTACAGCTCTAACGTACAGCTCTGCGGCTTCATTACTCGGGTCTCATTCGTGCCGTGACTACTTTTACCAGCTAGATCCACATAGCATAGTTCCTGTGTCCAGCAGAATAATAAATAGAGGAACACAACCCTGCTCACCTGGTAACAGCATGGAGTCCAGAGAAGACCTGAGGGACATGGATTCGTGACCACAGTCCATCGTCCAAACAGAGAGAGAACGTTCTCCATCACCCTGTCAGATAAAACGAATCCGTGTGACTTTCTACTTCACATTTACGATCATAAGAACTGTGATTAGGCCTGATGATGAGTTACCCCGATCAGAAGCTGCATTTTGTTTCCATGGTGACTAATGAGCGAGGAGGTGCAGCCGCCATGGTGGAGGTCAGCAGTGGAGTAGAACTCGGTCCGGATGGCGCCTTGGAGCTGGAGGAAAAACGGTCAAAACCGTGCAGCAGCAGTGAAAGCATAAAAAACATCTCCTCACCTCATTCAGACTCCTGACGTCCAGAGAGGTGATGGCTGAGGAGGAGAGCGAGATGTTAGAACCTCCACCGCAATTCTACACTGGGCAGGTGACAGGACTCACCACACCTTTCTCTATTTCTCCCAGAGCCAGGTTGGCCACGTGCAGGAAGCCACTGTGGACGGTGAGGAAGAGGTCGTACCCTCCTGCACAGAACCACACACATCTAGTCATCTTCTGCTGAAGGTCCACGTCCTCCATCACCATACAGTGCGCTCCTCACCTGAGTTCTGTACCTCCTGAAGGATGAGGCTCTTGTATGTGCTCTCCTCCCCATCAGAGGAACCCTGCTGTAAAACCTCTCACACACACACACACACACACACACACACAACAGCTGATGTGGGTCTGCAGGTTCTCTGCAGTTTCTGTTCTGGCATGATGCTCGTTTCTCACCCTGCTCAGCAATATCTTCTGCTGAGGAACGTAGATCAGGTGCAGGTTCCCATTTCTCTCACCGACGACCAGGAACTTGCCCTTAGAACAAACGTCCACCGCGTCCACCAGGGTGTCTGGAGACGCAGAACCAGCAGGACAGTTAGAACATGCAGGAACACAGGAGGTGAGAAGAAACGGAAGGAAGGAACCTGACCAAAGTAGAGGTGCAGCAGGACCGACTGAAAGCCGGGGTCGAACAGAACCACGGCCGTGTCACAAGCCACCAGGCAGCAGTGGGGACAGCTGGAGGAGAAGAGTCTGGGACGTGAGGGGACCTGCAGCAGGAACGGAACCGATTCATCATCACGGCCAGACTATAATCCAGACTAAATCCGAATCGGTGTGTCCCGCGCCATATTAACGTGAAGAACCAGAAGCGGCGACCTGTCCGGTCGGACTGAGGCGCAGCAGCGTGTCCAGCTGGTAAAGGGCGCTGCTGCTGCTGCTGTCGGCGCCCAGGCGGACCGTCCCCGTGTCCTCGGCGAGGAGAAGCTCCACGTTGCTCCACATGGCACAGACAGACACTTTTTCAGAAACTTCTCAGGATCGGACGCGCCCTCCACGCATCCGAAATGCGCGGTTTGGCGCCTTCGGCACAGGTCCCGCCCATTTCCTCCGAGACGCGGACTGCCGCGGTTCAAATTCAACCTGGCCGCTTTAAAACGTTGCAGTTCGACAGCAATTAACAGTAAGTTCATTTTCCAGAAGAACAAACACGTGACAAAACCACTTAAATGACCCGAGGGGAAAAAAATACACATCCCAGAATGCACCCAGAGACCCTGCTTCTACGTCATTTCCGGCAACGCTACGCTCGGTGGGTGTTGACCGAATAATTTTATATTTTCACTAAAAATCGAAATGATAATATGAGCAGATGTGGAACAGATGGTTGAAATAAAATTGTAATACTTTAACAATATTACAAAGTGTCTTTGCAAGGATTGCAGGATTGTGTAATTTATGATTCATGATTTTTTATTTTTACGTCATGTATGACCACAATATTATATATTCTTGAGAGAAGCGATTTAATTAAATTATTTGAGGGATAATTATTTTTTCATCTCGGCTCCATTAATACCTTTATTATTTTTTGAGGAATATTGTTGCAACATATATATTTGCATTTAAATAATTTATCAGACTCCAAGGGTAAGGTGTGTGTTTGTGCATCACAGTAATATCCTTGTGAACATGGATTTCCGGTCAACCTCATGATACATTTTTAAGGCACCGGCAAAACAGGCTTTGTATCAGGCTTTGTAAATAGGTGGTAGTAGCCTAGTGTGTAACACACTCGCCAGAAGACCCAGGTTCAAACCCCACTTACTACCATCGTGTCCCTGAGCAGGACACTTAACCCTGAGTGTCTCCAGGGGGGGACTGTCCCTGTAACTACCGACTGTAAGTGGCTCTGGATAAGGGCGTCTGGTAAATGCTGTAAATGAAATGAAAGGTATCTCATTGTGTTTTCCTCGTTGTGTCTGCAGACGAGTGAGTAAATAAATCATGAACACCAGTGTCACCACTAAACACCAACACTGTGAAGATGGAGCCTAATGCAAAGCTGCTCCGCGTTTCCACTCCCTCCTGAAATTCCATTTATAACTTGTCTGCAAGGCAGCAGATGGGTCTCCACATCAACTCTGCGTCAACTCCAGTGAAAGTGAAGCGATTGTCATTGTGAAACGATTCAGCACAGCACATGGTGACATGGTGAAACGTGTCCTCTGTATTTAACCATCACCCTTGGTAAGCAGTGGGCAGTCATGACAGGCGCCCGGGGAGCAGTGTGTGGGGACCTCAGTGGCACCTTGGTGGCTTGGGATTCGAACCAGCAACCTTCTGATTATGGGGCAGCTTCCCGACCCGCTAGGCCACCACTGCCCTGATCAGCATATAGGTCAGCACCTCCAGCGTCTGCACATAAATCAGCGCAATATGGGTAAAATATTCTGCACCAGTTGCTAAGCAACAGGAGATGAATTCCACAAGTGTCCAGACATCGTCTGTAAGCTTAAATACAATTTAACACAATTTACCCAAGTTGTTAACTGCTACATATGAAAGGAGACCAACAGGAAGGAACATGCATGCTGCTCATGATCGACACGCACCACCACCAGCACAGGAACAGGATATTACATCAAATATTCAACTGTCAGTAATATTTAAAAACCTCTTTTCAATAGAGGTGGATAAGGCGTCTGACTCCTGATGAGAAGATTGTGGGTGCGAGTCCCTTCGATGTTGATCCCAGATGCACTGCTCCCCGGTCACCAAGGGTGATGGTTAAATACAGAGGACACGTTTCACCGTGTCACCGTGTGCTGTGCTGCTGTGTCTCACAATGACAATCACGTCACGTTCACTTTTATAGGCCTGGTTCTGCTGTCCTACTGCCATCTCATGGCCAGTCAGGGAGCACCGCCTGGAGATTTAGGATCATTGATGATCTCAACTGGAAGACACAGATTCTGACTTCAGCAGGGAGTGATAATAATAGTAATGGTGATTATAATCATAATCCCAAGCAGAGTTGGTGCAGAAGATAATAGAATACATTTCTCAACTAATCAACTGCCTCAGATGAGAAGAGCAATTCTGTCCACTTGTACATGTTATTACTGCCCCGCGTTTTCGAAACTGAGAGGAAGTCTGTGACGTCATGACGTCCAGCGGGAAACATTTCACTTTCTGCTTTAGTAGTCAGTTTAGATAATTAAATAAGATAATTTATTACTACAGTTGACTACAGGCCCTATCTGTAAATCTACTCCACGTGTTTTACTCGGAATTATGGCGGTGACGCGCCGTGACGTCACGGCGGACTCTGTCCCCGGAGAAAGTCCGCCAGGTTCGGGGTTCGCGATGAAGAGAGCCCGACTGGCCCGTCTGCTGCTGGCGACCTGCCTGGGGTCCCTCACGATGCTCATCTTCTACCTCCAGAGCGGCTCTGTGTTGGGTGAGTGGGGTGTGGGGGTCTCCTCATCCTCGGGTCACAACCACTCAGCAGCTGACCACAGAGGTAACAATTTGACCTGGTGACAACAGCGGAACTTTGTTGTTTTGGGTAGAAAACAGGAACTTTTAAACTGACGTTTCTCATCATGTGTTGAATATCTAACTCAGACTTGCATTTACTTCTCCTTCTCTGTCTCACAAAAACACGCACACACACACAAACACTTAATAATTCAGGGTGCCACATGCTATAAATAGTATTTGTCTTTCATGACCATAAATAAACACATCATGCATTTTATGTACGAAGATTGGTCACGGAGACCAGGATTTGTTCTGATAACTGAATGCTGGAGACACATTATGAGGGTTTGTAGATTTAGACTGCTGGTCAGTTTGGAGGATCTCTCTGCCACATCTAGTTGAGTAAGTCTGGCTTCCTGTTTCCCTTTATAAACGTCAGCGGCGTCAACTTCCTTCAGAGGAATAAAAGGTACTTGTCCTTCAGAACTGGAGACACAACATTACATACACACTCAACACGCCATCATAAACACACTCAACACTACATCATACACGCCATCATAAACACACTCCACACTACATCATACACACCATCATAAACACACTCAACACTACATCATACACGCCATCATAAACACACTCAACACGCCATCATAAACACACTCAACACTACATCATACACGCCATCATAAACACACTCCACACTACATCATACACACCATCATAAACACACTCAACACTACATCATACACGCCATCATAAACACACTCAACACGCCATCATAAACACACTCAACACGCCATCATAAACACACTCAACACTACATCATACACGCCATCATAAACACACTCCACACTACATCATACACACCATCATAAACACACTCAACACTACATCATACACACCACCATAAACACACTCAACACTACATCATACACGCCATCATAAACACACTCAACACGCCATCATAAACACACTCAACACGCCATCATAAACACACTCAACACTACATCATACACGCCATCATAAACACACTCCACACTACATCATACACACCACCATAAACACACTCAACACTACATCATACACGCCATCATAAACACACTCAACACTACATCATACACACCACCATAAACACACTCAACACTACATCATACACGCCATCATAAACACACTCAACACTACATCATACACACCATCATAAACGCACTCAACACTGCATCATACACGCCATCATAAACGCACTCAACACTACATCATACACGCCATCATAAACGCACTCAACACTACATCATACACGCCATCATAAACACACTCAACACTACATCATACACACCACCATAAACACACTCAACACTACATCATACACACCATCATAAACACACTCAACACTACATCATACACGCCATCATAAACACACTCAACACTACATCATACACACCACCATAAACACACTCAACACTACATCATACACGCCATCATAAACACACTCCACACTACATCATACACGCCATCATAAACACACTCAACACTACATCATACACACCATCATAAACGCACTCAACACTACATCATACACACCATCATAAACGCACTCAACACTGCATCATACACGCCATCATAAACACACTCAACACTGCATCATACACACCATCATAAACACACTCAACACTACATCATACACACCACCATAAACACACTCAACACTACATCATACACACCATCATAAACACACTCAACACTACATCATACACGCCATCATAAACACACTCAACACTACATCATACACGCCATCATAAACACACTCAACACTACATCATACACGCCATCATAAACACACTCAACACTACATCATACACGCCATCATAAACACACTCAACACTACATCATACACGCCATCATAAACACACTCAACACTACATCATACACGCCATCATAAACACACTCAACACTACATCATACACACCATCATAAACACACTCAACACTACATCATACACACCATCATAAACACACTCAACACTACATCATACACACCACCATAAACACACTCAACACTACATCATACACGCCATCATAAACACACTCAACACTACATCATACACACCATCATAAACACACTCAACACTACATCATACACACCACCATAAACACACTCAACACTACATCATACACGCCATCATAAACACACTCAACACTACATCATACACACCATCATAAACACACTCAACACTGCATCATACACACCACCATAAACACACTCAACACTGCATCATACACACCATCATAAACACACTCAACACTACATCATACACGCCATCATATACACACTCAACACTACATCATACACACCACCATAAACACACTCAACACTACATCATACACGCCATCATAAACACACTCAACACGCCATCATAAACACACTCAACACTGCATCATACACACCACCATAAACACACTCAACACTACATCATACACACCATCATAAACACACTCAACACTACATCATACACGCCATCATATACACACTCAACACTACATCATACACGCCATCATAAACACACTCCACGCTGCATCGTACACGCCGTGGTAAACCGTCTGAATGAAGGGGGTGTTGGTTTTTGATCAGTAACAGTCTGTGTTCGTGTGTATATACTCAGAAGCTGAAGTAATTGTGGGGAGAAACAGTTCACCCAGCAGGACCAGCAGAACCTCCCTACAGATGCTCTACAGCAGTGATCAGGTGACTCTCTTCATGTTTCTTTCATTAATTGTTCCTGGTAATTTACCAGACGCCCTAATCCAGAGGGACTTACAGTCAGTAGTTACAGGGACAGTCCCCCCCGGAGACACTCAGGGTTAAGTGTCTTGCTCAGGGACACGATAATAGTAAGTGGGGTTTGAACCTGGTCTTCTGGTTCATAAGCGAGTGTGTTACCCGCTAGGTTATTACCTCCTCCCTATTAATGATCTCTGTAAATATGAGTCTCCAGTAGAGCTCTGCTCTTATTGGACAATGATTTAGATGGATGATATTTGCCTTTTTAACCGTAACGTTGCTCCCTCCGCTGTTCCTGTCCGTAGACAAACCTTTCAGACATTCAGGCGTCTCTGAAGAGTCGGCGGGAGCGGCTGGAGGAGGTCTGTCGCTCCCACCCCTTCAAGAAGCAGGCGCTGACCCCGGACGACCTTCGTCACCTGATTGTGGACGATGAGCATGGCCTGCTGTACTGCTACGTCCCCAAGGTGGCCTGTACCAACTGGAAGAGGGTGATGATGGTCTTGACCGGCGGTGGGCGATATCAGGAGCCGCTGGCCATCCCTGCTAATGAGGCCCACGTGCCCAGCCACCTCCGCTCGCTGGCCGACTTCTCCGCCTCCGAGATCCACCGCCGCCTGCGCAGCTACCTGAAGTTCGTCTTCGTGCGCGACCCCTTCGAGCGCCTGGTCTCCGCCTACCGCAACAAATTCACTCGCAGCTACAACAGCGCCTTCCACAGGCGCTACGGCACCGAGATCGTCCGGCAGCATCGCCGCCACCCCGCGCCCGAGGCCCTGCGGCGCGGCCACGACGTCTCCTTCGCAGAGTTCCTTTATTACCTGGTGGATCCGCGGACCCGGCGTCAGGGGCCCTTCAACGAGCACTGGGAGCGCGTCCACCAGCTGTGCCACCCCTGCCTCGTCCACTACGACGTGGTGGGCAAATACGAGACCCTGCAGCAGGACGCTCAGTACGTCCTGAAGCTGGCTGGCGCCGGGGACAAAATCCACTTCCCTGCCCTGGCCAAGGACTCTCGGACTACGGGGGACACGGCGGCCGGCTTCTTCAGCAGCATCGGACCCTTCTACCAGAGGAGGCTGTACAGTCTTTACCACATGGACTTCCTGCTCTTCAACTACTCCACCCCCACCTACCTGCAGCTGCGCTGACAGCTGATCGCCGAGAGACATGTTGTCCACCAGGAGCCTGAAAAGAGGGGGTTTTCACCAACCAGACTCTCCATTCATTTTATACAAAGTCCCAAAACCTGCTTACCACCTGAGACACGTTACCCTGGCTGTCTCCAGGGGGACTGTCCCTGTCACTACTGAGTAAGGTGCTCTGGATAAATGCTGTAAATGTATTTATTTTAAGTATGTGACCTGAGGACAGTAACATTACTATCAGACTCGAGTATCGGGATGTTAAATGCACCATGTGACATGTTACGCCATCACTCGCCGACCCGTGTCCTTGTAGAAGAGTTCCGTCCACCATCTCATGTCTTTCCCTTTAGTCCCGTATGCCTGTGAATGAATGATGGCTGGAACATGTTCACCTTCTTTATTCCAACTAATCCCATAAATCCTGATCACAATTACAATCAACCCACTGGGCGTGGCACAGATGTGTAAATAAATCTACTGAAGATTTCAAATTTCATTCAGACTTGTAGTAACACGGTTCATGTTAAAGTGATGTTCTCTGTCGATCCCTCGTAGTCCGTATGTTTCAGCAATGTGCCGGTCTCGTAGCCGTGTGTGTGTGAACAGACCAGGAAGGGATGGACCCTCTGAGCCCCGTGTCCAGTGGAACTGTCCTGGAAGCAGCTTCTTCCAGCGTCGTGAGACTCTCAGACGCCCAGACCCTTCACCAGCATGATGAAGTGGAAGCAGAGGGCCAGGAAGCCCGTCCCCAGCAGGTCTCCCAGCGCCGTCAGGTACGGGATGGAGAAGTTGTCTGGATCCAGACCCCGTCGCCACATCAAGCGAACGATCAGGTCTGCGGCGTACAGCAGGATGGCCACCTGGGAAGAAACGGGTTTACCAGAGGCCACAGCATTTCTACCTGCATTTATTCATGGTTCCTCAGCAGACCATTTATTTACAGTTTTGCTCGTATAATTCGAGTTATTTCATGCTCAGGTTTAAGTTATCTGTGTTGCCAGACGGGGTGGTTTGCTAGTTGAAACAAGATAGAAAACGTTTCTCAGAGCTTTTTGACTACATCTCATGTGTTTTTGGTGCTTTCTAGGTGATTTTACTGGTAGCAACACTGAGATCTCATCACTGTCTACTAGTACTATAGAGCCAAATACATCCGAATTGTGCTGATGACCCCATATTTCTGGATCTGACTGTAAAATCAGAATAAAATGTGTTTAGTTTAGAACGGGTATTTGCTGGAATGTCTGATAAACAGTCATGCGTGATGTGATGGAAGGTTACAGGACAGGTCAGGACAAGGTGGTACCTGCAGCAGTGCAGCACACAGGTAGCAGCAGGTGAAGGTGACAGTGATGGCGCTGTGGCCCCCCTGCAGGAGGCTTATGGCGAACAGGAACACCAGGTGGCCCGGCATCACCAGGAGGAACAGGACTCTGGCGGACTTGGAGTTGACACCTACAGAGGCACAGCGCAGACACGTGACTTGTCATTGTTGTACACTGCAGCACAGCACACGGTGCCCCGGTGAAACGTGTCCTCTGTATTTAACCGTGACCCTTGGTGAGCAGTGGACAGCAGTGTGTGGGGACGGGACCTGAGTGGAAGAAGGTGTCGCAGGGGTTGGGCCAGTGCTGCTTCATCTTGTAGGGCAGGACCCCCGGTACGCTCCAGAAGTGCAGAAAGGTGGAGACCCGGCTGGCTTGGATTGCAACCAGGTTCCCCCCAACGCCTAGAGAGCAGATAGACATACTGAACACCCCCTAACTCCCAATCCAGGTAAGCTCAGCGCTGAGAGTCGACTGACCGTTAATGACTGGCGTGAAAGCGGCCATTCCTTCGAAGTTCGGGTCACTCACAGTCTGGTCAAGAATAAGACCCCCGAGGCTGAAACGAACAGTCATATCATCGATGTCAACCATCAAACACAGCATCACAGAGTGGTTCTGCTCTGGTGACCTTTGACCTGTACCTGCTGATGGACATGGCCACAACGACAGGCTGCCACCCGGTTCTGAGGACCTCCTGGATCTGTGGGCTGCGGCGGGCGAGGACCACCCACAGCGGGATGAGGGCGATGAAGAAGAGACAGACCAGAGGACAGAGGTACCAGATATCTACAGGATCAGATCAGAGCTCTTGCAACCCCTGGAGGCCTAAAGGTGTCATTACATCAACATCAGATCAACACACACACACACACACACACACACACACCTCGGTACTGAAACAGAGTAGTGCTGATCCCAGCCAGTAAAGACAGGGTGATGAGGTCTCCCAGACTGGCGGCAATGGGCGTGGCAACATTGTCCGGATTGATGCCCACTTTCCTGGAGCCAATGATGACCCCGATCATCACCAAGCCTGGAGGAAGGGTGGTGGGTTTAGGGCCACACTTCATCATAACACAGAGGCGTGGAGTGGCTGCGCTGTCATTTACCTAAAGACAGTGCAGCGATAAAGGCTGTGGTGACACTGCTGGCACACAACACCGCCGCCTGGTCCAGCTCAACGCTGCCGCGCGAGAAGGCGCCCAGAACCACGGCTGCCAGCGCGGCCAGGAACCCCACAACAGTGGCCTGAACCTGAGCAGCAGAGCACATTAAAAAGACTGATATTAATACAGCGCTTTTTACAATGTCACAATGGAACAGAAGATCAACAGTGGCAAGACACCTTGAGAAGAACCAAGGCTCAGCGAGAGGAACCCATCCTCCTCCTGGCATGTTGAATGAGATTCATCCAGGAAATATGGCGTATGGAGGTTAGGTTATGATGTAATACTACGGTACATACCTGTATGAGGGCCAGGTTACTGCACACCATCGTCCACTGCTGCTTGGGGTCGTCCAGCTGTCCAGTGTTGGCCTGTGCAGGAGAAGCAGTCACTGTTACGCTCGCAGGCAGAATGCAGGCGGCCTGAACGCGGCGGCGGTGCTCGACTCACGGCGGTGGAGAGCCGGGAGGCCAGAGTCATCTCCAGATTACCCTTCAGTCCAACCAGCGCTGGGACCAGGATGAAGACCTCAGTGATGGTTTTAAACACCTCCCAGTGCTGAAAGAACCCAGAAACATCACTGTAGCCTACATGTTCCTACACCCACTCAGGATCAAATTTTCACAACAATTTTGACAGCCAAAACTCCCAAACGGCCCAGCTTGGCAACAATAATGTTCCAGAGATCTACACTCAGTGGGAAGGTGGAGGAGATAAGAGTCTATTTTGAGTCCCTGCTGAGTGTGGCTTCTGTCACATGCAGTCCCATGTGGCCCAGTTCTAGTGATGGAACAACAGATCTCTGTCCCCGCCGGTGGAACATTAAGCTGTCGGATCCCAGCGGGACGGGTGGATGAGTGATCAGCAGCAGCCACACGTGGCCACCACCACCCGAAAAGAAAGTTACTAAGTCACTTAACAGCCAGCGGGGCAGAAGGGGAGAAATCCGAACAGAATGAGCTGGACCTCAGTCATGAAGACAGAAATCATCATCCATCATGATATAAAGTGGCGTACTTGTACGATGTCCATGACGATGCCAGCTGCCACCATGCCCAGCCCTGCCACCAGGTACGGCAGGAGCACCTGGCTGGCGATGAGGCAGGAGCTCTCCGGGAAGAATCCGTGGGCGGAGCGGGTCAGTTTACAGGTGAAGCCCCGCAGCTTCCGGCCCTGGTAGCAGAGCTGCAGCTCCAGCTGTGTGACCACCATGGCCACCGTTAGCCCATGTCCTGAGTTCTCCCCTGTGGCTGAAGGAACCGTCACCTGATGTGGTCACCCTGAGACCAAAGAGTCTTGTAGCCGATGAAGACAGATGGGGGGCGGGCCTACAGCCCAAAGATGTCCATCACTCCATCATGTCCAGGCACCTCTCAGCTGCAGCTCTGGGTCCGGCGTCTACGTCACCCACAACGTGACTCACTCTTTCCACTGCTGCTCCTGTCTCTCTGCTCTAACAGGTGGAGAACCTGACAGAAACACATGTCCCTTCCTAGCGGTGGCTCCACCCCTCTCCCTCCCGACATGTGACCCCGCTGGCTGTCACCGACCGGCATTTAAAGAGAGAACCAGCACAGCACCGGCTGCTGACGGAGCCATGATTCAGCTGAAACCAGAGGCACCTCTTGTCAGCAGGTGGCGCTGGAGAGCATCTAAACTACAATTAGAAACTTTTTCTCCAGAAGCCACGAGAACGATGACCTGTTTATCCAAATAGCTGACTTATAAAATGTAATGGTTAAAGGTTGTCGGTAAATGTCCACTGATCAGCTGATGTGTGTGTATCTGAATACATCTGAATCTCCTCCTCGGCCTTGCTCACCTGGACACTGTCCAGCACCATGCCGGCCATCACCATCCCCATCCCGGCCAGCAGGTAGGGGACGACCACCTGGAGGCAAATGGAGGAGACCGATTCTTCTTCAGTTGTAGCCAGGAGTCGTTTGGAGATTTTAGTTGGAGGTGCAGAAGGGGGCAGCAGCTGGGCATCGGGGCCATCCCAGTCATCCACCAAGCTCTCACTGGTGACACCGGACTGTCCTCTGGCCCTTGCCTTTTTGGACTTTTTGGAGCGCGCCCCTCCCTTCCTCTGACGAAGCTCATCTCCTGGCATGGTGCTTGTCAGCTGCAGGTCAGAGGAGGGTGCAGGACATGAACACCTTCATACATGGACATGCAGGACATGAACACCTTTATGTATGGACATGTAGGACATGAACACCTTCATACATGAACATGCAGGACGTGAACACCTTCATACATGGACATACAGGACATTAATCACAGGTCTAGGCAGGACATGAACACCTTCATACCTGGACATGCAGGACATGAACACCTTTATGTATGGACATGTAGGACATGAACACCTTCATACATGAACATGCAGGACGTGAACACCTTCATACATGGACATACAGGACATTAATCACAGGTCTAGGCAGGACATGAACACCTTCATACCTGGACATGCAGGACATGAACACCTTCATACATGGACATGCAGGACGTGAACACCTTCATACATGGATATGCAGGACATGAATCACAGGTCTAGGCAGGACATGAACACCTTCATACATGGACATGCAGGACATGAATCACAGGTCCATGAAGGACATGAACACCTTCATACATGTTCTACACATATTCAAACATCTGAAAATAAAGGTGTTTATTAGATGACTGATTCAATTTGTTAATATTTTACTCTTCTGCAGATCAATAACTCTGAAACGTGATGAAGTGGGTGCGTGTCAGATCTTCACATTACATCATTTCACAGTTACACTTTAAACTGCTCGCCCCATGCTGCAACCCTCACTGTGTAATAAAACTCAGCACGGTGTGTTTTTAATGATACAGGAACGGCTTGTTACTCAGTCGCGGAGGCAGCGACCATATGGACGCCGCCATGTTTCCCCGCGAGCCAGAGCCTTGTCTGCAGCACGTCTCGCGAGAGTACGGAATCGCGTCAGATCTCGCGAGATGAACGAGTCGGTAGTGAATACGTGTCCGAAATTTAGGAGGAAAAGCAGAACGCGGATCAGATTTCATATCGCTGACAGCCACGTATTTACCATTTCTTTCGTTCAATGTCCTGTTTAATTTCAGTTTTTTTAATACAGGAAAGTTGAAAACTCAAGAGAGTTAAATAACGCGTCCGAATGAAGGAGAGAGAACTGACCTGAGCCCAGCCTGTTCCTCACCGATGGAGGCTCCTCATGAAGGACACAGTGGGGGACGTCTGTAGGCCAGGGACACTTTCGGCTGAGCTGCATCTTAAATTTCAGCCCCGTTGGCAGATTAAGAGCCTCACATCCCACTTTTAAAGGTGCACCAGGCTTGAACACTGTCTGATACTCCACCATATTCCACCATATTAAACCACTTCCACCTCTTTCTAATCAAATCTGATGTCTGCTTATTTCACCTTCTAGATGGAATTTTCAATCCAATTTTGTTCTTTCACCTTCCAGTTCATCTGCACTGTTTTCTAAGCTTTTACACGTTTTTATAGAATGGAGTAATACTGAATATTTTCTTTAAAACACCCAGATTCCGAATAAATGTACATGAAGTTTAAATCTACAAAGAAAACAGAACAGAGCTATTGCAGTGCACAGCGGAGACCAGCAGGTGGACACCTGCTCTCAGTCATTCATTTATCCAGAGCACCTTACAGGGACAGTCCCCCTGGAGACAGTGTCTTGCTCAGGGACACGTCTTCTGGTTCATGTATGACGGCGTTACTTTCAAGGATACTACCATTACTACCATGTTCCTACATGAAGAACATGGGGCTTTACTCCAGGTTTATATTCCTTTCATTCATCCACCATCGATGACAGATGATCATTTCCCCATGGTGCCATGGTCAGTCCTCTCCTCTGAATTTGCACACCATCTTGAGGTATTCGAGGCAGACCTTTATGTGCATGTGTGAGTGGGTGAGTGTGGAACACTGGTTATAAATAAATGGCCACCTGTCCTCGGCACACCAGCAGCTCCATGGCCTCACGTGGGTCTCTGCCAGTGCTGTCGGAGATCCCTCCTCTTCCCAGGAGGGGAATAATCTCCAACAAGTTCCGTGAGTCTCCTACATTTTGATAGCGGCTCCCTGATGGCCAGCACTGCCACCACGGCCGCTCTACTAAGACATCCTGGAGCAACACCGTGCTGGGCAAAATCGGACTGGAAGCCACTGCACAGAAGACAACACAGCAGTAATGTGTAGGAATGTGTAATGTAGTAGGAACAGCTGAGAAACCAGCGCCAGAATCTATAGTCTCTTAATCTGTGTCTCGCTGTTTTAGGACTGATCACCAAAACTTCAGTCCTATCTGAGTTGTCTCTGATGTACTTTACACATTTTCCAGTTTACAGAGGTGGAGAACACCTCATGTTCATTTGCTGAATACATTTAGTAAACTGATCACTGCGCCTCATCTCTGTGGTCATGTGGTCTCACTGCGTCATGTGATGTGGAGCTCTCTCATCACCAGCCACCAGAACCTGTGTAATTATGACCGCGGTTGATAATGATGGTGATCATTATGGTGATGGTGATAAAGCACTGAGTGGATGCAATTTTGAATAAATCTCGCTTCATACACACACAGCGTGTTCAGTAAGTCATCACCGTCTCTCCACTGTGTGTCTGATGTCTTTCCTCCTGTCTGATCTGACGCAGTTGGTTCTGATCAACACAATGAGGTGTGTGTGTCTGTCTAAATGAAATAAAGCATCTCCATTCATCAAGAAGTCGACTTCCAGTGATGTCAGAAGCAGGCAGCAGCAAAGAAAAAATGTCCTGCAGTCGATCATGAAAAGTGGAAAATGCTCCCGTTTTCATCTAAAACCTGTAAACACACAAGACACATCTGCTGTGGTCTTCAGCAGCCATCTCTTCTGGAAATAGACCAGATGCTGTTTGTTTTGAGGGTGTGAACATGCGTGGCTGATCAGTGATCAATATGATCAGTGGAGTTGTGGTCTTACATTTATACATGTTTCATTATTTACCAGACGCCCTTATCCAGAGCATCTTACAATCAGTAGTGACAGGGACAGTCCCCCTGTCTTGTTCCTGTATGATTTTCCTGCCACTTCTCACGTGTTCACTTTGTATTGGTCTTTCACTTGGAATTCCAATAAAATAGATTCACGTTTGTGGCTGTAATGAGACAAAATGTGGAAAAGTTCAAGGGGGCTGAATACTTTTGCAATTTTCTGAATTTTACTCCTGTCATAAAAACACTGAAACAGGAAAACTGTGTAAATCTGACTGTTTCCCATTTCTCTTCCAGAGTGAACTTCTCCAGAAGATAAAACTTTAATCAGTGGATTATTTGTTGAACAAAGTCCTACTGGGCGAAGTTCTTAAACAATGAAAGAGTTTAGTTTTCAACATGAAGCTCAATGTGTTACATTTCACACACACACACACACACACACACACACACACACACACACACACACACAAGTTGATAAATTGCCCAGTAAGTGGAAGACATAAGTTAGGGTTTAATCTGAGAGGGTTATTATTTTACTCCTCTTTCATTTTGTGCTGCATGACACCACGTGTCCTCTTATTAAGTTGAGCACTGAGGGTCACGGGGTCCAGTTAGTGTGTTCTGGTCAGAACTTGTCTGTCCCTTAACTAGCTGCAGCTGGCTCAGCTGGACTCCTGTGGATTTCTTCCTGGTTTTTTTCCAGACCACTGTGTGTCTGCAAGGGACACAAGCCTGAGGGACGCTGTCAAACAGATGGCCTTAATTCAGTGGCCCCACGTCCCATAATTCCCCTTCCTTCCATTTCCACAGCTGTCACAGTGGGGAGTCTGTGAAGAGCAGAGAGTGAACCAGCCTTAAACAGGACAGAAAATGGATCTGGACAGAGAGAATGGTGATGGATGGAGTTTTCAGCTTTTCACCTCTTCTAATGTTTACACTTAATGACCACTCACCTTTCATTGGAGACTTACTCATCATAACCCAAGGCCTCTGAAGGTATCTGCTGTGGTATCTGATACCAGGCCATCAGTAGCAGATCCTGTAAGATGTGCTTGTAATCTCTTAGTAATAATGTCTTAATGTCTTAAAAATCATGTTATTAAAATTTTTATTTAATAATGTCTTTAATAATAATTAGAACTTATAAATTGAACTTTGTTGTGATATTCAGTGGATTTCATGACTGAATTGGAAAATTATAAGTTACAAACGCATGTAATAATGTCTGATATATGCCATTCATCAGATTATTCTGGTCTCATTCACTGATAAAATGATATAGCATTCTAGCTGTGCTGATATACAGGTGATATATGCCATGCCCATCGATCAAACATGGTTTGATCAAAGGTTGATAAACCCTAACCGGTATGATCAGAAGTCATGTTTCTGTAGATTAGGAGGAGCGTAAAGACGTTTCTTGTTTGTTGAGACTCTGTAGGCTCTTATCTGTCTTAATTCTCAGGTTTGCCCTCAGCTGACCAGATGTGTCCCTGTCAGGTGGACAAATTGTCATTGTCATGACGTTGAGCACCAGAAACAGCAGGCCAATCACCAGGCTTCTAGTAATGTGTTGGGGAAAAAATTGATAAACCGAGATGACTTTCAATCACTTCTGGACTTATGTTTAAAAATATAAAAGTGTAATATTTGGATATGTTTGCAATATTGCAAATTGGTTCACTTGAACACTTGCAATATTTGCAATATTGAGGTCTATAGCAGTCACAACAGCATTTCACCTCATATCATACCGTGTATGACTGTGCATGTGACAAATAAAATTTGAATTTGATAATAACTGCTCTGATTTATAACTATTTATGTATTGTGTGCATGTTCATATAAAGACGGTTGTAAATATGACATTGGTCCCAGTCATTGTGTAAATGAGGGACTGAGTCCCAGGCATATGTTTTCTCACATCAACAAGGCCCAAATTCCTTCAATATGAAGATTTATTTCTGAAATATAAAACCGTAATAAAAAATACAAAATGCCCTGGAGACTGTAGTAACAGCTTGTCACAGTCCCAGATCCGAATCCCTTTGGCTGCCAGATTTATTTCTCTTTTGCAGATCACATCCAGAATGAGGAGGTTGTTGGAGGTCAGTTTGCAGAGCGAGTGTTCCTGCTGCTTCGTGGAAAGCGATGGACTTTGATGTGTTTGGACAGGTGATCACTGCGGGCGAATGTCTTCTGACAGACTGGACACTGGTACGGCTTCACTCCTGAATGGGAGCGCCGGTGTCGTGAAAGCTCGTCTGACCTGGAGAACCTATGGAAAAACCGAATCAAATGACAACTGATAGAATTCAGTTAAGATGGTCTGTGTGTTCATTATAAGCACATTCTTCCGTGTGGACAGAACCCCTCTTCATGTTGGCCCTTGTGTCTGTATGACTCATCTGTCCTTGTCACCTGCTCTGAGGTCTTGGCCCACTCTAATGAGACCATTACCTATCTGTAATATTATCTATTAATGCACCTTTCCATTTTGCACTATTTGCACATTTATAATTCCTTTCACTGGTTAAGTGCTGTCTGTCTCATTGTTGTCTACATGCTACTCTTTTGTCCCCTGTTTGTAGGCCAGTCTGTCTGTTGCACACGGTCACTTTATGTCAGTATGTAACGTTGTTTAAACGTTCCATGTAGAACCAGGTTGTTTTGTTTTACTATATACTGTCTACTTTACTTTACTTTACTTTATTTTTTACTTTACTGTCTAACATGCATGTAGCTGAAATCACCATCTTCTTCTTCAGCACATGGGCACAAATTCAGGATCTGAACTGGACCAGGACTATCACCAACAGACCACAAGATGTGCATCCCATTAAGATTCACAATTTCTGGACATATAATAATCTGTATAATCTGTAGATGATCAGAAATGCTAATAAACAGGCAACAAAATGATCACAATATCTCTGAACTTCTTCTGTTGTTTTTTTTCCCCCTTGGATGACCAGTTAACTTATTAACATGAGCATGCACCATGGGACCATGGACACATTCAACAGATGGAGAGGTTTTCTTCTCACTTTCATTTCCTGACTGCTTGGAAATGGGTTCAGGCAGCCTGTGCTCTGGCCTGAGGGCTTTCTGCTCAGAGGTTAATGGAGGTCAGTCATAAAAATGGAGGAGGCCAGAAGTTCTGACTACAGACTGAGCTGCACGGATCATCAACTGGCGCTTAGATCCTCATCAGTGGATGAACTCTGATCCCTGAGGATGAGAGTAGGAGTTACGCAGCTCACTCAAGTGTTGTAGGCTGACCCACACTGACCTAGGCCATCTGATCAGTTCAAGCTTGAATCAACTTGCCCTCATTATGGACTAGAAGCTAAGCTGGGTCTCCCAGAAGGAAAATCTGACACTACATTCCAAAAAGAAAATGCAAGTGTTTGTCATTGTGAAACATTGCAGCACAGCACATGGTGTCATAGTGAAATGTGTCCTCTGTATTTAACCATCACCCTTGGTGATCAGTGGCCACCATGACAGGCACCCGGGGAGCAGTGTGTGGGGACGAGACCTTCATCAAGGGGCCCTCAGTGGAACCTTGGCGGGTCGATATTTGAAAACGGCAAGCTTCTGGTCATGAGTCTTTTTCCATACCCCCTAGGTCACAACTGCCCCTTGAAGCATTTTGTTGCTTCCTGTACACAGCATCCACCATAAAGGGACTTGAACCCTCAATCTTATCCATTAGGTATGGTGTTAGCTTTCAGTTGTGCTTTTCCTGACTGGGCAAGATGAACTGACTTAACAGCCAGGGAGCAAAGTCTTCTCGTCTTTATCTAATCAGCAGTTTTCAGATGTTTGCCATCAGCCACAATCCAAAACCTTTCCTCTGATCAAAACTTCACATCTACAGTTTCTATACAATTCGTGACTTGTTCCAATCCCACAAGGTACAAAACCCCTTCTTATGGACCAATTTTTTAGATTTGACCATCACAGTTCTCTTTTTCAAACCTTATTTCACACTCACCTCCAACCACATCCTGGCCAAGTGCATGCAAAGGGCTTCTCGCCAGTGTGTCTCCTTAGATGGGCCTTCAGGTGGCTACTCTTGGTGTACATCTTCACACATCCAGGAAATGTGCATTTATGCATCTTTATAAGTTCTGCCACTGAGCTCTTCTGAAGACCTGGGCTTGGGCTTCCTGCCACATCACCCTCGCCCAGCCCCATGGGCTTTGCTGCAATGGGCACAGGAGCGATGCGGACAAATTTAGAGGATGTGACGTTGAGGATTGCTGGTGGCACTAGTTGTGGCACCAGAGCAAAGGTCTGGCCTTGGATGTTGATCAGCAGCTGTGTGATTTTGACACCTGAAGGTGGTGAAGTCAGCTGAGGAGTGGCTGCTGCAACGGGTTCCTGTTTGACCTGTAAAGGCTGATTTTGTCCAGCTGCCTTTCCAGAGACCTCACCGTTTACCTTGTTTAAGGCACTCAGGGAACAACCAGCTGCACCAGCAGCTGAACCTGTTTTACCTGAGGTCTTCACCAGAGGACTGGGTCCTGACCTGGAGCTGTTCACCTCCATGTTCTCTTGTAGGAATTCCTCAATCTCCTCTAACGTGGGCTGGAAAAGGAGTCTGGCATGATCTTCCAGATCAGCTGTGAACACTGGAAAGTCGCAGTACTCATCCTTGCAGGTCCTGCCCCTTCGGGACTCCCATGAAAGCCCCATGGGAAGGACAGGCACTGAGCCACTGCTGAGAGAAGAGCAGGAAGTGCTGCTTAGAGACGCCTGGGAAAGAAGAAAGTCCACAAGCACCTGGGACTCAGGACTGGAACAGGAGCGGGGACTGGAGGGGTCACTGAGGTCATCTTCGGAATAACCCCCCTCGTCCATCTCAGGTGATAGCAGCAGGGAATGGCTGAAACTTGGAAACATCTCTTCCTCGACAAGCATGTGATCCACCATCCCTGTCCCATCAGACTGAGCAGCTACACTCACGTTGTGAAGATCTCAGCAGAAGGAGACTTTGCCCTGAAGATCAGGATGAGGTTTGATCATAATGAAGCTCAGACAGTCACAGTGTGGCTGGAAGAAAGGAGAAAAATAATAACAGAAATTAATAATATATTTTACAGACCGACATCTTGTAATCTTCATGTTCTCCGTTTTTTATTTGACTTCTTACTGACTGTTTGATGTCCGCAGTGCAGATCCTCCTCTCGGCTCCTCTCCTCTCATCTCCTCTCCTTCATCGGGCTGCTACTCCTCACTACAGGAGAGTCACGTGACCACCACGGAGGCTCGGCTCCTGCCCGCGTTCTGATTGGTCAGTTTGGCCAGAGTCTGTTTCCCCTTTCATGCCAGTTGATTAAAAATTAACCCTGCACGAGCTTGACATGGTGCACCATGGAAATGCAGTAAATGTATAATATCTGCTCTGACACACTCACTTTTATAGTTCTGTGTGGGAATGAAATAAAACTATTTAATGTGCAGCGTATTATATAACTTATTTACTGAAGTCTAGTGCAGCCCCTAATGCAGTTATTAGACAGATTAACATCCGTCTCTTGTGGGTTCGTCATCCTCTTTCAGCAGATTAGCACAGGGCCTTTTGCCCCGTGTGTGTATGTGTGTGTGTGTGTGTGTGTGTGTTTGTGTGTGTTATCGCTGTACTGTCCATCCATTCATCTATCCGTCTTTTATTCCTGTCTGGAAGGCAGCATGCTACAGTAATATCAGACCAAACTGGTGTCATGTTATTGCTGATATTATGAGTTCTGGTCATGATTCTGACCCCAGTTGATCCAACATGGCCAGTCATGGTACTTGACAATCTTACCACAGTTTGAAGGGGATGTTGAATGCAGACACTCCTGGCAGGTGCCTCCTCCTTAGAAATAAATCCAGGCCCATATTTAAACTGTACATACAGAAGTGTTATGGTCTGATGAGACCAAGGTTCCAGAAGATAAGTCAGCACTTGGCATAACCCAAAGAAGGTGTTGTGCGGGTAGCATCAGGTTTCTTCAGCTGGAACTGGGACTTTGGCAAGGTGGAAAGAATAATGAACAGATCCACAGACCTGTCACTTTTGTTTGGCCCAAAACATTCATGTGTGTGCTGGAAAGCTGTAGATGGAGAGGCTGGCAATGGCCTCATGTGTGCGGTGACCTGAGGAGGACCGTGCATAACTCTGAATTGGATTATTCATGTGTGGATTATTTGTCTGTTTTCATTTTTTTATCTCCATGTTCCAGTGTGGACGATAAACCGCGCTCTGCTCTGTTGGCTGTAAGCAGCTCGTCGGACCCACAAACACTGGCGTCCAGCCGCACTGCGGAGTTTCCACTGATGTAATGAAGCAGCGGAGCGGTGAGGTCAGTCGGCAGAACACAGGTGACATTGTAGTGAGGAACTGGCTGCGCTCAAGTTTATTAAAAGTTCAGTACATCATGTTGAGTGGTGTAACTGCACGAGAGCTTCCACATTTCCTCCAGGTTCACTTAATTTTTTTCAAGGCCTCAAAAATGTATCAGCATTTACATTTAACGCATTTACCAGACGTCCTGATCCAGAGCGACTTACAACGTGCTTCCATGTCACCATGGATGAAGTGGTCAGTTCTGGTTCACTAGGACCCCCAACTATGAATACAACCTTTTTATTCACTCTGTTCTAGTTTCTATACAGAAGTCAGACAAGAAGAAGGTTACAAGTTCATCTAAATCTTCTCTAAAGAGGAAGGTGTTGAGCTGCCGTGTGAAGGTGCTCAGTGACTGAGCTGGAAGTTCATTCCACCACCGAGGGGCCAAGACGGAGAAGAGTCTAGATGAGTGTCTTCCTTTTACCTTCAGAGATGGAGGGACCAGGCGAGCAGTACTGGAGGCTCGGAGTATACCAGGTGCAGTGCGAGGTGTAATAAGGGCTGTGAGGTAGGATGGTGTTTGGCTTTGTGATGCGTGCAGCTACTGGGATCCAGGGGGGTAGTAGCCTAGCGGGTAACACACTGAACCAGAAGACCCAGGTTCAAATCCCACTTACTACCATTGTGTCCCTGAGCAAGACACTTAAAGTGGGGGGACTGTCCCTGTAACTACTAGTTGTAAGTTGCTCTGGATAAGGGCTTCTGGTAAATGCTGTAAATGTAAATGTAGATAGATAGTTACACAGCTACAGGAGGTCAGTGCACTTCTCCAGAGCCACCAGAAGGTGACACCAGAACCCACATTCACATTTTTTATAGAAAATGCACAGCACTTAGATTACAGAATAATTACAATAAGTATAGGGAGATTGAACACAAGTAATAAACATTTTAATAGGACTATTTAAAATGTTCCTACATCAGTAACAGTATTGAACACATTAAGTATAGGAATGAAGTTTGATGGGTGTGGCTCAGCAGCTGCTCAGGAAACTTGCTCGGAACGTTCTTGTCCAGACAGGGTTCTGGTTCCCTGCATGGTCTGTGTGAACCATTTCAGTGTTTAATAAATCATCATATTCAGGGACTCGACTGGACTCACAAAAATACAAACAGCAGATATACACGAAGATACGAAAGAGAAGTGTGTGAAAAGTGTAACAGCGTTAAAATACACGTGTGAATGACACCTGGACAGTATTATGGATTTTATCAATTAATCAATTTATCTTTTAATTATTTTTGTTTATTTTAGTAATGGCATTTATTTTAATAATAGCTTTTAATAATGGCAAACAATTTACATTCAAATAAAATGTCTCATCATTTATGGATTGAGATGAAATAAAAAATAACTAAAATCTGCCTAATATGAAGCAGAATATCTTGTGTATCAGAGTTCTCCTCTGGTCTCTTCTGAACTGTTAGCTGCTGAGCCAGGGGTGCCTGAGACATTGTGCAGCAGTCGCCCTCTTCTTTGGAGAGAAGTCCAGCATTCGCAGTAGGAAGTCAGAAAAGAGCAATGCTTCATCCAAAAGGAAATGATACTTTTCCACCAGAACGTCGTATAAACCCCACGGCCGCAGCACCGAAATCCGCCGAAGGTTACCTGAGGAGGTGACAAAGTGAGACAACTGATGCGGAACATTCAGCAGGTATGGGGCATTACATTTAAATTTTATGGCATCTACCAGATGCCCTTATCCAGAGTGCTTTACAGTCAGTAGTAACAGGGACAGTCCCCCTGGGGACCCTCAGGGTTAAGAGTCTTGCTCAGGGACACAATGGTAGTAAGAGGGGTTTGGACCTAGGACTTTGTGGTCTTCTAACACCCCATTTGTGCCTTTGTGTGAAAGATGGATACAGAACAACTATCAGAATTAAATGACTGAATGGCATGTGATTGATTAGCTGCTGCTAAATGAATAGTGTATGTCATAGCTGGACTTTTTTGGGAGCTCCAGTTCCGTGTTCCTGATTCCCTGTTTGTATACACCATTTGTCATGTGTATAAAGGTATCCTCATTGTGTTTAGTCCTCATCCGGTCATTACCTTTCACTGTGTGTAGATGTCTATGTGGTCTTATGATATAAAACCCTGACAGATTCCTGACACTATGAGTGAGGCATTGCTACCCTTAAATCCCACATTAGTACCATTAAAGGCAGATGTAGAGATAAATGTGACATAACAGGAGTTGCCTTTTGGTCTGCAGTGTGTGAGTTCATCACCTCTGTGGTTGAAATAATTGTAGGAATATTTCCCAGACAGGGCCACCATCACAGGGATCTTTCCCAGCAGTTCAGTGATGTGAGCGATGTGATCTGGAAAAATGTACATTATTTTACACTGTCCAAGCAGAAAGGAAAAATGCTTTTTAAACATCTTCTCACCTTCCTCTACAGAGAAACACCTTCCAGCTTTGGGCTCAAACAGTGAGTCGCCTGTGATGAGTTCAAAAGCCTAAAAACAAAACAAGTAATTGAAGATTTATCATCACTATTACACAATTAATGATTACATTCATAACCAAGGATGTCCAAGGATGTTATTATTACATAAGTAATAATAACATTTCACCTTACTATTACTCAAGCAATTACACAAGTAATAATGACCATCACTATTACACAAATAATGATTACCTTCATCATCATCACTATTGCACAATTAAGAATGTCCTTTAACAATACTATTACTTCAGTATTAAGTACTTTCATTATTATTACTAAAAGAATAAAAAAGGACCTTCATCACTATAACCCATGTATTGATGACCTTTATCAGGTAATGATGTAAAGGAAATGATGACCTTTATCATCACTATTACATGTGTCCTCTGTTTTTAGCCCATCACCTTAGTGAGCAGCGGGCTGCCACTAAACTTCAGATTACGGCTCATTACCATCACTATTACTTGAGTAATGCTGAGTTTCATCACTTTCATGTAGAAGATATCATCATCATCATCATCAATATCAATGACGATCTGTTCATTTCCACCAGTGGTGAACTCTCACCATGCAGGCAACACTCCAGATGTCTGCTGGAGGACCATATTCAGACCCAAGCAGAACCTCAAGTGAGCGGTACTGACGAGTCTGGATCTTCTCACAGAAGTGTTTGTACTTGAAGAAAGATAGATGGAGTTACAGACGTAGAGTGTGTGTGTGTGTGTGTGTGTGTGTGTGTGTTTTACTCACCACCCAACATGAGCTTCCAAGATCTGCTAGTTTCACAGTAATTTTTTCCGGCCTGACCTTCTGTGTCTCTGTTCATTCAGATAATAAAGTGATGATCACTAGATCATTACTACGGTTCATCGTGGTGATCAGGACTGACCTGCTCTGTTGTCTTCTTGAAAACTGTCTTGTTGGGACAGTAGTTCCAGGTTCAGCAGGATGTTCTCTGGCTTGATGTCTGTGTGGATGATTTTGCAGCATGTGTGCAGGTAGTCCAGACCTTCAAGAACCTGAACACACACACCAGCACCTTTACACCAAACTCTTCTATGATGTGAAACTGGCCACTGGTAGGTAATGCTCTACCTGTATGATGATCCGTTTGACGCAGTTTAAGGACAGACCTGGGTTTCCAAAGCAGACCAGCCAACAGCGTAGATCTGGACCCAGCAGCTCCAAGACTAGACATAGATCTGAGCTCTGGGGTTAATGTCCAGTTAACGACAGTATAAAGACAAAACAAAAGGAAATAAGGAACATGCTTCTTCTTTCAGATTATGGATACGGATCCCATTGACTCCCACAATTTTAAATTCATCAAGCAGCTGGACGATGTGCCTGCTGTGAGGATGGTGAACTCTGGGACCACTGGCCTAATGACAAACACACCAGGTGAGTTGAGGACATTTGATCAGAACCCTATACCTAATACCTAGTAACTGTAACTCACACAGCGCAGCAGCGTGACCTCATCCTGTCCAGCCTGGGTGAATCCTGTCCCACTCTTCAACACTTTCACTGCTACTCGCTGACCTGACCTTCAGACGACATGACCCCACAGAGAGTCTCTACATAACTACATCTACCAAAGATCTTTATTACACAGCCTTATTACCTGCAGTCCAGGCACAACCACACGGTGGAGAAGTATCCCCATCCCAGCTTGGACAGCACCCTGTATCTCTTGTTGAAGATGTCCCCAATTTGGACAGGATGATATCCTCCTGTAGAAACCACAAATCAATTTCTAAACCAATAAAACATAAAAAACTAAAAATATATAGAGTAGGACTCTATTTTGAGGGGCTGATGAATGAAGAGAATAACAGAGAGAAACGTTTGGATGAGGTGAAGAAAATGCAGAAAGTTAGCAAATGGAAGTAACAAATGAAGAAGATAGATGACATACCTGTAAAAGCATGGATATTTTCAGGAGATATAGCAGAAGAGTTTTAACCAGATAGTTAATGCAGTCCTGGGAAGAGAGAAGATGCCTGACGAGTGGAGAAGAAGTGAACTGGTACAGATTGTTGAGAATAAGGGTGATGTGCATGTGTTACAGGAAAGAGCTGATGATCAGTGATCAAGAAGAGAGAATGATGGACAAGATTAGGAATGACTAGATTAGAGGGGTATCTAGGGTCTGGATGTTTGGAGATTAAGTGTTTGGATGTGCAGAAGAGAGGCACCAAGAATTTTGGGAGAAGGATGCTGAGGATCTAAATGCCCTTGTGGGAGGCTTATGGGGTCAAATAGGACATGCAGTAAGACACAGAGTATAAAGGAAAATAGAGACAACTCATAATGGAAAAGAAGGTTGAGTATAAAGAGCAGGGTTCTGAGAGATCATGTGGTGACTGTTGTGTGATTGGCTGACCGCTGCAGTATTCCTGGGGATCTTCAAAATCAAAAGTGGTCTCTGTGTCCAGGGGGTGAACATGACGCCCCTGAGCCAAGGTCCTATTAGAAGACAGACAGGAGCAGTATTAACACCACAAGAAACCAACAGGGGCAAAGTCAGGAAGCAGATCTCAGATGACTTCCGCCTGCTGCTGTGTTATTCTGAGCAGCATGCAGGCTACTTTTAGATTTTCCCCGACTCCCACCAAGCGGTGGCAGCTGGAGGCCCTCAGAGATGTCATGAAGTCACTTCAGTTCCATTAATCAGTACATGAAAATGTCTTAATAAATGAACCCCCTTTAAGCAGGATCCCTCAACCTCAATGGGGCAGTGGTGGCCTAGCAGGGGCTGTTAGCGGTTAAGGAAGCGGCGCCCGTAATCAGAATTCGAATCCCGATCCGCCAAGGTGCCACTGAGGTGCCACTGAGCAAAGAACCGTCCCCACACACTGCTCCCCGGGCGCCTGTCATGGCTGCCCACTGCTCACCAAGGGTGATGGTTAAATACAGAGGACACATTTTGTTGTGTGCACCATGTGCTGTGCTGCACAATGACAATCGCTTCACAAGCCATCATGAACTTTTTATGTGAAGTAGTAGTAAATGGTAAAAAAGTGAGGGTCACACCCATGAAATGTATATTTACTGTAGCACATGCACGTAAAGTCTGAAGAGAGGAATCAGATACTCACAGTCTTGCACCAGGATAGTCCTGCATGTCTGTCCAGAAGCGGGACGTTGGCTGTGGCAGATTTAGGACTGAGGGTCAGTGGGGCGGGGCTGGACCCCTCCCCCAGCTCTCTCTGATCTTAATGTTCCACCTGCACCCTGGAATTTGACTGGCTGGTGTGGGGCACCATGAGAATGACTGAACTGTACTTGCTGTACATTCTTCCTTCCAGTTATCTTCTCATAAAAGAATAGCACAGCCCATACAGTCCAACGTGGGAGCAGATCCTGCATTGCTTCCTGTCTCATGACTTTTTCCATCATGTACATAAATCAGCAGGTTAAATATATCCACTGTCACTAAGCCAGTGCTGTTAACACTCAGCACACTGAGGACCTGCCCGTCCACAGCTTCACACATCTCCTGATACTGGGTCACCACCACATTCCACCAGACAAAGAACTTCGCTGCTGAGATCCCACTGAACCCAGACGATGTGAAGGAGGGACTTCACACACAAGAACACATGGTTCATAACCAGCGAGGTGCAGTTTTAATCAAAAGCATCATTCATAAGATTTCAATAAAACTTTTTTTAATTATGTTGCATGAATTCACTTCACTTCAGAAGCAAATGAGAGATAATTACACCTCTATTTACAAAATGTAAAAATTCTTCTGCTCCATGCATCAGCTGCACAATCTAAAACATATTTCTGATATTCACATACAAAATCAAATGTAGTTTGGTCAGGGGAAGTTCTCGCACCATGAGCTCTTTATTCCGACAGGAATAAATAAATAAATAAATAACCAGGCTCCTCCCACTTGTTCTTTAAATGAGCCTCACGATAAAATGAAATTAGAAATCAAGTTAAAGTATTTAAGACAAGAAAGAAGCAGTTGGCCGTCAGAGAACAGGAACTCTTGATGATTTCAGATCCTTTTTAAACTCCAGCGAAGCTGCAGGAGAACAGAATATATTTTGTCTTTACCAGGCTTCTGACTCTCTTCACTCTACAGTCTACACTCAAAGGTCAAAGGTCCGTCACTTTGTTCTCCACGGCGGCAGCAACCTGCTGGAGACGGTAACCCAGCTGCATCTTCTGGGCGTTGGGATCGTCCTCTAGTGCCGTGATGATCTGGAGGAGGAGGAGGAGAAGGAGGTGGTGATGGAGAGATGCAGGAGCAGGAGACCAGTACAGTGCCAGTTTTGGGACCTCACCTGGTCATAGTACTTGTTGATGTACTTGTATAACTCCTGCAGGGCCACCAGGCAGGTGATCTCTCCAGAGCAATTCTGCAAAACAGGTGACTGTTCAGAGGTGGAGGGGGAGGCTGGAAGACCAGCGGGATTTTTAGTGAGACTGACCCTGGACAGCTCTGCCAGGGCGGAGTTCATTTCCTGGTCGCTTGCTGAAATGGTTTGTTGGATATCAGCGTAGTACCTTCAGCAGCAGGAGCAGGAGAGAAGTGGGGTTAGAAGTAGCTGTTGCACTGGTCATTTACCTGCAGGTCTGGTCCGGCTCACCTCTCCACCATCTGCTTGTAGCGTGGGATATCTCTGGCATACAGCAGCTTGTTGATGGGGGAATCCTGAAGGAAGGAAGGAGAAGTGAAGACCCTGCACCTCCACAACAATGTTCCATGGAAAAACGGGAGGATCTGATGTTACCCTTCCAAGTTTGTGGTCAGCGAGGGTGCAAGAGTCCATGAAGGTCTGAGCTATAACTGACAGCACCGCATCCACGTTGTCTGAAGCCTGAACGTCGAAAATGAACTGAGGATTCTTTAAGATGTTGATCCAGAACCTCAGGGGTAAACTGTTGAGTTTTCAGAATCAGAATCATATTTATTGGCCAAGTAAGTGCAAGCACATACAAGGAATTTGATTCCGGTAGATGGTGTCTAGTACAGAGTAGAAAACAACAACAACAACCACCATTTTTACCGCCATTGAGAAGGTTACTCAAGCTTTTATTGCATCAAACAAGTTCAATGTGAGTCTAGCTACTTTCACATCTTCACAAAATCCATCTATCCCAAATGTTGAAAATGGATGGAGAATAAATCCCAAAACAGGAAAGTATCAATATTTCAAGAGTGAAAGGGTGAACATGCTGCTGGACCAGACGAAGTACCTGTTGGTTTTCCAGATGTGCACGGTCTCAGGATCAGTGATGTTGTGCTGCAGGGCCTGGTCGTCCAGCATATCGAAGAAATACTTGACTGCCAGTGGCACCGGCTGGCTGGTGCTCAGAATGACCTGGAAGAGGTCGTCTACAAACTTCTGCAGAGTCCCCTGCAGGACAGAACCAGCACGCTTAGTGTCTGTCTGTCTGTCTGTCTGTGTGTGTGTGTGTGTGTGTGTTTGCGGAGTGTGTTGGCTGCACCTTGACTGACAGCAGGCGTGTGAGGTAGATCTCAGGGATGGCCTTGGCCCGCTCCCGCTCCATCAGGCTGCCCCGCCGCTGTTTGGGCTCTGGTTCCTCACTGGATTTCACCAGGTGCCAGAGCAGCACCCCACCTTCATCACCGTCCTCCAGCATCGGCGTCTCTAACAGCGAGGAAGGAGGGACGCGGTATGAAGACCATGGTCTTCATACCGCGTGGTCTTGGAGGTGCTTTAGGGGGAGTACTCACTCTCGCCTGGTACGTAGTCATGGCTGTCATGATGAATGTGTTTGCTGTGATGAGGTACCAGAGTCACGGTGGCGCCGTCTGGCACCTGGTGACAGAACATCAAAACAGAGCATGCGCTTCAAAACAAATATCTTCAATAAACATGTCATCATCAAAAAAACCTTGTGCCCTGGTATCATGGTGTCAGCTGACCTTGTAGTGTTGTAAAGTGTTGAGGCGTTTCCATGACCCCTGCACCACTGATGTCACATCTTCATCAGACAAAATCAGGTGTCCTGCCATCCCTGCTCGCCATTCTTCACCGCATCATTGACAGAAAAAATGAGAACTGTAACACTGTACATTGGCAGCAGCTTAAAGAGTACCCAATGGCCACATGAGCACCCAATGAGCACCCAATAATGAGCATTAACATTGACATTTACAGCATTTACCAGACGCCCTTATCCAGAGCGACTTACAATCAGTAGTTACAGGGACAGTCCCCCTGGAGCAACTTAGGTTAAGTGTCTTGCTCAGGGACACGATGGTAGTAAGTGGGGTTTGAACCTGGGTCTTCTGGTTCATAGGCGAGTGTGTTACCCACTAGGCTACTAACACCCTTACTCAAAGGCCACAGAGCAAAAAGTAATCCTGAGGGCAACCAAGACTCAAAAAGGGGACTCCTCCTCCTCCTCAGGTCTCATGCAACAATGATACATGACAGAGATGTGTTCTGATTTAAAAATCCATGACTTTGGCTGAACCTGGAAGTGAACTCTTACCCAGGTGGAGGGAGTCAGTGCAGGGCCGCTGGGAAAAGGAAGTGCCTTTCCAGGTCTGTTCCAGAATTTTCTCCTTCACTTGTGTGATGGTGTCACAGTCCAGGACCTTGGTGGGGACAGTCTGGGCCTCACCGGCACTTCCACCAGACACAAGGACATTCAAGGTCTGGAGTGGGAGATGGACAAACTAACCAGTTAATCTGGTTTCGTTTGAATGAACTTGTACAGGTTCATGACAGGCAGCAGATGAAAAATAGTGTGAACTTTACGCTGTCCAACAAGGTGACCACGTCCACAATCTCAGGCCATCTCAGTGTGTGTGTCTCACCAGGATGCGGTACTCCACATCTTCACGCAGAAGACGGTTGTCATTCAGGGTGTACTTGGCTTTCCCCGTCACAGCGTCCACTGGGCCCTTGTCCACCTGGTGCTTAATGGCCTTGAAGAGCATGTAGAAGGATTCTCCTGCTGAGTCCTGAACAGAACATCAGGAGTGTTACTGGAGTCAAGGATCCATCCACTTCTACATATTATGGATATAAGAGCACTTCGGTTCATGGTCTCACACATTCAACAAGACTATCATGTAGGATAGACAGCAGCAGTCAGGAGATGCAGCCCACCCTGAGGAAGGAGTAAAGACAGATCGACATCCAGTTCGTCAGCAGCTTCTCCACGACGGACTCGGTTCTGAAATCAGGAGGAAACAGACGAGTTCAGTGTCGCTTGTATGGATTTTCACCGTGTGAGTTCCTCTGTACCAGACGGTCTCACCTCCTGAGCATGAGTTTGGGGTTCCTGCTTGTGTACTGTTCCACCAGGTCATTCAGCAGCGTCTTCAGTATGTCGGTGAAATACTCCAGCTTTCCGTGCAGGGCAACGGTCAGCAGAGAAGCCACATACGCACGGTCCCGGGGGGAAAAATTACGCTGGACCTCCAAAGTGTGGATGAACTTCCAAAAAATTGTTGAGAGGAAAAATTGTCACATCGGGTAAGCCCACTGAAACATACTGTATGTGATTTTGGGCTATATAAGAAATAAATGTTGTTGTTGTTGTAGTGGTATGAACCAGTAAGGATGGAGCTCGGTTACCTTGGTTAGAAAGAGTTTGCTGTTGAGCAGGTTGGACAGCTGCACCAGGCCCTGCTCCACTGTCGTCTTGCGACCCTCCTGCACGTCCAGACCCCTGCGCAGAGGCGGTTCCTGGTGGCCAGGGAAGAATATTCTCTCTGCATAGGTCCTGTAGTCTAGGAATGGGATGCCTGACCCCACCAGATCACTGGACATGTCCATCATCTCAGTCATCAAGTCTAATAAGAGGCAGATGATACACAGATCTTTATATTGCTTCTCTGTATAAACATAATAATAAAAATCATCCAGGTTCAACAGTCTTTACCAGTAAACTCTTTTTTGCAGCGGTCCCTAACACTCGTCTCCAGGTTCTCCAGTTGGATCTGAACCTTCTTGTAGTCCCTCAGAGCTTGTTTGCTTTTTCTCCTGTAAGAATGAAAGAATTGTCCTCCAAAACTCATTTAGACTCAAATTGGGTTAATGAGCAGAAGAAACTGCAGCATTATGTCAGGCCTGAAAGACTGTTAATGAATGCTCTGAAGAACTTTGGACAGCATACGTACCTGTATATGAGCACAATGACCAGAACTATGAGGGCTACAATGGAAGCTCCCACCCCAACGCCCACCTGGGCCTCCAGAGGGAAGGTGGGATGGCCCTGAGTGTCATACTGAACCTTTCCCAGCGAGAAGTTTAGATTCCCCATTCTCACCTGAGAGACAACAGGACAGAGAGACTCATCACAGGGAGAATCACATGGCAAACACAAGAACATGACTTGTTTTTATTAAGTTCCCTCACAGTGAACTCAGGGAGGGACTCTGGACCTTCATACTTCTTGGTTGACAGTGACAAGGGCTGATGGGAAGGTGGCTCACAGTACAGATGGTTCCTGGTGAGAGTTTTGACGCCACAGGAATCTTCTCCAATTCGAGCCACCACTTCCTCTTTAAAAATGGCCAAGTCCAAGTTGTTACCCTAATAAACAGTAGACAGAACCCATCAGGTTGCGATAACTTGATGACTGTTTCAGGTTAGAGGACAAGAGCCTCCTACCTCCACAGATATGATGCTGCCAGGCTTGTGGCGGTATGGCTTGCTGGGGTTGTGCTGGTTGAGTGGCTGTAGGATGGGGTTCTGCTCATAACTGAAGGTCTCTCCACCACCAACAGCATCAAAGCTGAACTGCAGGCTGTCTAGAAGGAATTCTACCTTCACCGATGCATCACAGGCTTCAGGTCCAACTGCTGGCGTATGGCACAGGATCAAGGAGGAGCTGTTCACCATGCAACGTTCCTCAAACTAACAAGAAAGAGGACGTGAAGATCAATCATGGTTCTCCAACCATGCCCATCAAGGGACTGTGACCCTCTGAAGGTCCTATAATTTGCTGATTTGGCTTCAGCATCAGAAAAAAAAAAACGACTTACTGAGAACCGCTTCCTGGGTGAAAATTCAGAAGCTAAAAGCATCCACACACAGACAACAACTGACCTGTTTAATTTCACACAGCATTCCCTCAGAACAGCCTGGATCTGGAACTATCCTCCGTTGCCTCCTTTCAGGACGTCCAGTCTTCCTCCTCTTCTGTGAGCGTAATTGTAGGGGCAGGAGAGTCACCTGAATACGTGGCTCCTGGACGACATCCAGGTTGTGTCCAGTCAGTCGAATCACCCGGCCACCGCTGACAGAACAATGGAGAAGAAGTAGGCTTCAGCAGGAAACTATAACGATTTACCACACTGATCATTTGCGTAGCAGTAATGTAGAGATGGTGGTGGGTCCTACCTGATGAAGCTTCGAGAAGGTGCAGCCTGTGTAATGTTGGGGTTCAGGCTGTAGTGATAATGAACTGCCTGTAGATGACGCTCTATCCCAGAAAATCTAACCTCTACCCCACTCTCCCCAGTTCTGTTGCTGCTGCCAGTCACACATTCAATCCGATGGTCCTGGATCTCGGAGGAGCTGCAGATTTTTCATATTGAAACAAACAAAACTGAAACAAACAAAACTGGCCTGAACTGGACAGAACTTGGATTGGATCTTTAAAACTCACACAAAGCAGGGCACTCCTCCGACAAGAACCGTCACTTCGGCAAGATGACCTGTCCTCAGCCTTTGGCCAGTGATGATGAGTGAAGTTCCTCCTGCTATCGGCCCCTTTTGAGGGAATAGACCAGACAGCACAGGGTCCTGTGGTCCAAAAACAGGTTTTACCTGGACGTCCAGGTGTGACATTTCCACCACATCTGAATCAAGCCATATCAAATTAGAAGATGACGCAGCATTACCTGATAGTAAAACTTCTGAGCCGAGAGCCCAAGTCCACCTCCTTTAACCTCAACCAACACTGGTCCACTCCGTTCCCCCTCGCTGGCGGTGGTCTCACAGACAATCCTGGACATAATAAGTGTAGGTAAATTGTGCATCTTCACACTTCAACTCTTTAAAACCCTTTTCAGTACCGAGATGAGACTTCATATAGGCTCAGAAGAACATGACAAGGAACACCAGCCACCATGACAGAACTCTGAATGTCTTCTGCTTTCTGTCCAAGGTTGGACCCAGATATGGTGATGACCGTGCCTCCCTGGATGGGAGCAGACAGCGGTTCAACCTGCAACGAAGAAGCTGAAGAATAAGAAAAAAAGTGCCCGAAACATTCATAAAGTGCGCCTGTTGGTGAAGAGACCAGATTACCAGGTGTATGATGGGTGCTGGGCAGATCTCCTCAGTGTTGTCTGGACAGGAGTGTCTGTAGACACATTGGGGGTGTGTCCCTCCACACCAAGCGCAGTCGTATCGAGTATCTGCCGTGAGGCATCGACTGCAGTCGGACCGTTCCACCGAGCAGTTGTACAAGGTCACTGCAGGGTCACGTACAGTCACACACAGCATCGGATGCACTTAGAGGCAAGAAGAAGAGCTGCAGAACATCTTACCATGCAGATCCTGAGCACTGTCCATCAGGAAGCTGTTCCTCCTCCTTACTGAAATCCTGGCATCATATTCCTCCACCAGAGCCAAATAGGAATACTGCAGCACCACACCAAAACAAGGAGGACAGAATTCTTCAGCCATTCATCCACAGCATCAGCACACACCAAAACAGAGAAGAGTGGAAGACCTGGTGGAGCTGGCAGGTAATGAAGAAGAGGGAAGGCTGCATTTCATCCGCCTCCACGTAAGCATCCACCACCACCGCCTGCTCCTCAACGGCAAGAACACACTCGTAGTCCAGGTCCTCATCCTTAGGACACGAGGAAGCATTTCAACAGGGGCGTCAGGACGTATAGGAAACTAACAGGAAGTCTGGACATTGCTCTACCTTATAGAGATGCAGGTTCCGCCCCGTCAGGGTGATTTTTCTGTCCACACTAACCGGCAGTAGGGAGACGCCCTGGATTCTCTCAATACAGGGACAGGCGGAGGCACCACTAATCACCAGAAACTCTTCATTCTCCTGTCCACATAGACAATTACTTTCTGAGATGATTTTTATCTGCATTACGCAAATTTATATTAGCATAATATTTACATTGCGCAAATGAATGAATGAATATAAATGAAAAGGCGTGTGTATATGGAAGACAGGCCACATAATCCAGCAGCTGTGATGGGATTATTATGATGAATATTTGTATGTGTATGGCTCATATTGGGCTTCGCATGGCAGCACAGACTCACCGACAGGAAAAAGTCATCAAAGTCAGAGAGGTAGTCAAGGTCATGAGCATGGGGGAGGACATGCTGAGGGTCGTCCAGTTCCCCCTGCCCAGAGGACACAGCGCCAGCTGAAGACGCAGAGATGTCTGTTTGGGGCAGGGCGCCGTCCTCCTCAAACTCTGCTGCCATAGCAACCAGTGAAGGGTCAGTCTGAGTGGTGGTAAAGAAGGCATCTGTGCCAGTGGATGGATTTACCACAGCAGGTTGGTCATGAAAAGGGTATTTCGTGGTTACCATGACAAGAGTCACATTGTTCAGTACTGCTTCCTCCACATCCTGCTCTCTGAACTCCACCTCTGAACTGGGTTTAGACTCACTGGTTTGGTTTGGCTGGAGACCCCTGGAGTTGCTCTGGGTGATGGTTGTACTCTGGTGGACCAGGTGTGGCAGCAGAACTGTGCTTGTTGGGACTGGGGGCGAGACCATGCTAGGCTCTGGCATAGTGGGAGGAGTTACAGGTGGGGTTGTCATAGCAACCATGGCTTTTTCTTCGGGTGTGACTAAAGACAATTGTGTAGTTGTTGCTGATTTAGTTGAGGGGGGAGCAGAAGTTGGGAGGGTGAACTTCACAGGATGAAGGACATGATGATGGGAAATAAACACAACAATATAACTTAAGATGCATTCATGAGTTAAATTAACACAAGAAAGACAAAAAAACAAAGTAATCATGAGATGGACATGAAGGCACGTCAGCTGGGTGTGATGGACCCTCTTTAAAACTTACATGTTGGTTGAAAATGATCACGCCATGGCTGCAAGTTGGCTTGTGTGTACACATGTGCTGATGAATGCACCAGTTGCATTTCCATTGGCTGCTTACACACCCAGTACACCTAAAAACGAAATCCGACAGCTCTGTGTATTTTCTACATTAGCCTTCTGTAAACAGTATAAATGAATCAGAAGAATGTCGCTGCTTTCGCCTGCTGTTTTCCACGCCGGTATCGATTCCTACTTTTACTTTTACTTGCTGCAAATACATTTTATTAACATGTAATGTTACGCAAAGGTAAATACTGTTACATCTCATGTAAAAATCTATTCACACTCACTGTCGCGTAATACATAAGTAAAAAGGTCTCATCCCTAATTCAACATGTATAGTTACTTTTCCATCGTCAGCACTGAGAATTTCATTTGTCCAAAGAGCGTATACAGAGCTTACATACAAGCAGAGTCAGAGATGTTCAATTCTTTTTAGACACAAGCAAGTTGCTTCCACACTAGCAACCTGGTGATCTCCCTCACAAGGACCATCCTTCGCCAGATTTTCCCCACTCAGGAAGGCATCCGCTGAATCTCACAGAAAAACAGCTCCTGGAGCCAGAGCGCCTGACATCAGAGGAAATGTTAAAGTGCTGGCTAAAGCTAGAAATAGAAATGGCACTAACAATGTACGGAAAAGACAATCGGGAATCACCAAAACAGACGTCTGAGGCAATAATATGCTCTGGCCCCACATGTAATAGATTAATGGAATTAAATAGCTGTCTGTCTGTTAAGTGAGTTTCTGGGCAAAGCCTGGTCTTTTTAGATGTGATGGTGTCCATCTTGGAAGTAGAAATTTGGCTCGTGGTCTTAGTTCTCCAAACACATGACCTACTAGAGCTGAGACCAGGCAGAAAACATCCAAAATAATTTAGTACAAAATAAAGCTACCCAACCTGATTCTAGCAGTCTGTGAGCTGGTTATCAGCTTGTTAAATATTAGATTCCTTGCATCAAATCATTGGGGACATTATTAACGATCATTCCCTGCATTTTATCTGCCTTATTGAAACATATAATGAATATCTAGCTTGGACCAAGCCCACCCCTCTAGGTTATAAAAAAGATCATTGTCCATGTACAAATGGTATTAATGAAAAACTCAAGGAAACCTACATCCTTTGAAATCATGGTAATACAGATTAAAGTCATGGTAATGTTATTCTTAAACGAATTTGCAGTTTCATCTACAGAAAAAGCAATCTTCGTTATATATACACATGGAGAATAATAATGATTTTAGAACTGCATTAAATTCTGGAGTCTTTCGGAATGAAACAATATGTTGTTGGACCCACTCACTGCCTCAACCACACTCTGGATTTGATACTCAACTACAATATTGCAGTAAGCACCGTCAAGATCAGTCAAGTAAAACTCTCTCACACTGTTACTTTTTCCAAAACCTTGGATGAAGTGGCACCAACCCAAACGAAATAAATTACGACAAAAAATGAGCTCCCTCAAATGTGGGGGGTGTCAACTGTATGTGATTTTGTGATATATAAGAAATAAATGTTGTTGCTGTCTTCAGCTGCCCACCATGCAGGCATGCATGGCATGTGCTGAGACAGCTGAGCTCTTTGCCTCTTCTATGCCACTTCAGATTTTCTGTCATATGATACACAAACATACATGGATTAAAAGGCCAGTATTCCTGTTGGGCACCTACGGTTTATGGAGGATGTGCCGCTGAACAAGACCACAGTCATAAAAGCTGAAGTCCTCCATGGCCACAGTGACGTTGAGGAAGCGGAGATACAGGCGAACCATCACAGAATCTGGACAATAAAACATTTATACATTAACCGGACAGCAGTGGTGTGTGTGGTGTTGGCTTGGTACATGCGGTTTAGTTCTGGTAGGTGTGGTACGTGTTATTTTGTGAAATAGGAGTGTATAACGTGAGGTGCTTTATTCTTCATTAATGCTACAGGTGACTGATGACAGGAACTCATATCATTACGTACTTTAATATTCAGTGGATAAATTAAAACCATAAAACACCAAACAAACAGAACATTCATTTAAGTCAATATTTAGACAAAAAAATACAAAGAAAAAGTAAAGACAATAGCTTTGGCCCAAAAGCTTAAAAGCTGTCATTCCATCTGAATTCATTCCAGAATATCTTTCCACAACCAGAGGTCAGGTAGAAGTTTGTGGAGAATCCAGCAAACATATCAGATTCCTGGCAGAAGCAGACGATAAATTGAGGAATTTATAAGGATTTCATCTTGCTTTACTCACCGTCTCCTGGACCAATAGGTGGCGCTTTGCTCTTATCAGGTGTGGTACAGGTGACTGTGGTGTCCTGGGTGACAGCAGGTGTCTCCAGCTGGTGGAAGACGCAGGTGTATGACTCCCCCTCAGACAGGCGGGGTAGCCCAGGAACCTCCAGAAGAACCTGGCGAGCAGAAGAAAAGAGTAAATATGACTGAATAAGTGACCTGCACTGGACTGTGTGCTGCTTAGACGTACACTGGTCTCCTCCCCATGACTGGCATTCTGGGGGCTCATCAACGCAATGGTCAGACACTGTGGCTGCTGACCATCAAAACTCCACAACCAGTGACCCTGCAGTGACCCCCTCTGACACTCAGAACGCAGGCCACACCTGAAGTAAGAGAGGAGAGAACCATTTGGAGGAAATTCGGTTCCGTGTGTGAATTTGGATTTGAGATGTTAGTCGACTCACCTCCCCTCCAGGATGCACCAGCCACAGTATGGGTCATGTGATGCCAGACAAGACGGACAGTCCACATGCGAGTCACATTCGGACACAGGACGTTTCTCCACCTGCATGTAGTGGCATCACAACTAGGATTATCAGACAGCAAAGCTATCTGATGATAGAAACTCTATACATTTTAAATATGTTAATAATCTAAAATAATTGTTAATAATAATCATAATAATGATGTTAAGTCATTGTTAAACTATAAACCATATCAAGACATTTAGTCCCACAAACACACATCTTCCAACCCATCTTTACACGCTGACACAATCTTACGCTGGGAATGGGTGTGTACCCATTAATCACAATAAACGGCGGCTATAATATATTTTCCTTCAACAGGGTTCAGAAGGAGACTTGCAACAATCTGAATGCTCACCATATTGCTGGTCATGATGAAGAGGTGTTTCTGCTCATGGTCCAGGATCAGGTCAGGGGTGATTGGGGAGTCTGGCAGGATGGGGATGGTAGCGTACATTTGAGCTCTACCTTCTCTGCCAAGAAACACCTACAGACACAGAATTGTTCCACAGAAACACACGTTTACAAGACTGGTCCTCATATTATTTCTAGCACTCATACTTCTAACTGTTCAGAACAATAAAGACATGGGTCTGTACAGAAATGCAACACGATACGTCTGTAAATGTGCTTAATGTCCCTTCCATCCTATCACTGCAGGAGTAGATTTCACCAAATCCAATTCTGATGTGAGAAATTGAATCTGCAGGACAGGTGACATGGTTAAACATCTCAGACACCTTCAGCTAAGAGCTTCACAGACTGCGTTTAACACGATTACGTGTGATTCAGATCTGGTTACCTGCACAGGAAATCATTTCTCCCTTACTCTACATCAACTGTATTAATGTGTGTGTGTGTGTGTGTGAGAGAGAGACCTGTGTGTTCAGGTGATTATATCGGAGTAGAAGAATCATATATATGGGCTGTTGTATATGCCAGGCTGTTGTGTATGTGTGTGAGCATGTGTGTGTGTGTGTTGCTGCTCTGTGGGGATGTGGTGGAATTCTGAGAGGGGTCTCACACACACATACAGAGTATACACTTACACATACACATATTACTCATAATCTTCATAACTCATCACCTTATGCACATTTCCCTTAGAGTCACCCAAAAACACAACGGTGTGGTCGTCTCTCATGTCCACAGCCACAGCAGTAAGACGAGCATCAGGGCTGTCCAACAGTGGCTCCGCCTCAATCTGCACTCGACTCGCCATTGGACTAGGGGTGTGGTCTGAGCCACAGGGGTACGCCCTCAGGGTGTTCTAGGGGGAAAAAGCAACGTTGTTGACTCTCACTGAGCCTCCCTCTCACTCCCCCTGCTGTAAAAAACATGAAACATCTGACTTCATTAATACAGATTCCTCATATTTCCATCAAAGATATAATGGATAACGTGGAGGTTACAATCCTAAAGCCTACTGGCCTTGTTCCTCTGTGTCTGCCTGCTTCACTTTACATAGTCTGATGTCTAATTGGCCCTTTAAAAGAAAACAAGCAAACAGTCTTAACATTAATGTGAAATGTCAGTGGATTTATTTGGATGAACATACTATAAGTCAAAGCAGATCATCATCCAAAAAACCATATCTCACAAAAACCTTACTGTTGGCAGACTGGCACAGCTGGACTTGACGTCATATTCGATATATGCCACCTCGCCCTCATCCTCATGCACGCCCAGATGGGTGTAGCACAGGTCTCGTGTCAAGTCCATCCGAGCGTCCAGCTCCCTCAGAGAGAAGACACAGAGAGCAGACTCTTCTCCTGGACCAAGACTGGAGCTCACCCAAGTGGAGAAGACGCCCACCAGCCACTCGCCGTCTACACCCACCCTGCTCCTGCGGCCAACCTGTGCAGCCTGCAGAAGACTGTAGTTCTTCCCTGATGCCCTGGAGTGGCAGAGGAGGGGCACCTCCACATACGAGTAGTAAGCTGGGTCGTCCACGCAAACCCGAGCGGCGTAGGTGCGGTACTCCCTTGAAACCCCCTTGAGGTCTCTACGATAAAAAAGGAAGTAGATGTGCCCCTCCTGGGAGAACGTGGTCACAAAGTGGTGGTCATACTCCGACTGGCGGCCCGCCACGGTCAGCTTGGCTGTCTCCTCGTAGGAGAAGATGGGCTCTGTGGTCAGGTGGCGCGTGGAGATAGGCGGCTGGCTGCCGGTGTAGCCCCGGCCCACGTACAGCACGGCAGCCGCATCTGGCCGTGGCCGCACCACCAGTCCCACGGTGGACACGGCTGGGTCATTCGCCGCCACGTGCTGAGTGTCCACAGGCCTCTCGGCCAAGAAGAGCACCTCACTCACCGTTGCGAGGCTCCGTTTCTGGCAGGTGCCCTGGTGGACACTGCCACAGGTGATAAGCTCCATGGAGTACGGATCCACCAGAAGGAGCTTGTTGTGGTTGCTCACCTGGCTGGCATGGGGGCAGCTGGTCTCTGTTACCGGTGGCAGGCAGTCCTTACTGTCCCAGACGGGACCCGTTCTTTCCTCCTGCACCAGCCGCATGCCGTCCAGGCCATCGAGCTGGAAGAGACGGTCACGTGCCCCGATGTAGATGGTGCCCACTGAGGGATCAGGGTGCAGAGCCAGGTGTTGGAAGGTGGTGCCAGCTGAGGAGAAACGAGGGTAGGTGAGGTTGGCCTGGATTCCAGTGGCACCCAAGAGAATGGATGGGAGCAGGATACAGATGAAAGCCATAGCAATTCAAACACTGAGTAAAGGGAGAGAAGAGAAATCAATCTGTCGGTAGAATGTCTTTCTCATGAAATCATAACATGATAAAACACTGATATGATCATAAGTAAAAAAGAAATGGTGTATTTTGAGATTTGTATTTTATATCAGAAAAAACTATTTCTCACCATTTGCCACAGTTTTTGATAGCAGAAGGCGTCTGTCCGTCGGTTATTGAGTGATGCAGTGCATTTCTTTCAGGTTAATCTAAAGGGAAACATATAATGAATGCAATGAAATGGCACTAAATAAAATGGCTGATGACAATCTGAACTTTATCAGCGATAATAAAGGTGAAGAGAATGAACAACAGCAGAGATGTGACCATGAACGACTTGTCACCACCTCACTTCTGTTCATGAAGGCACGGAAGTGTGGAAGTCTCCCACCAGCCTGCACTGCCCGCCTGTGTTGAGAGGACACAGGCTCCCTTCACAGCTCTGGGGACCTTCAGAAAGTGACAGAAAGGCCCTCAGTGACTTACTGAGCTCATCTATAGACCCAGGAGGAAGTGGCACTTGGCCACACGTGCATGTAGTGCTCCATGATAATATTATTCATCCAAGCTCAAAAGTCCAATACTCGCCTAATGCAGCCTGCGGTATTCATGGGACATGATGTGCTGGTGCAACAAGCTTTATTTGCTTATAGTACTTTATCATTTTATTAAGTCAAGTGGACGGTGCAGAAAAACACTTCAGGCATTCCAGACATGTGAGCCAGAAGCTTCGGCCTCCTTGCAAGTGTTCCCAGGAAGGGGAGAGTCCAGCCCTCAGGGCTCCTGCAGAAGGACAATTTTTCATCTGCTAAATCATATATGGCCATAGCTCTTAACAGACCCTCACCAATTCCACACACTCTCACTTGCTACGATTTTCCTTGAAAAAAAGTTCAGATGGATGATAATTGACCTTTTGATTTTCCTGTTTCACTTGACCTGCTGAAGCTCTTCTGGGCCTGGATCTGCTCACCCTTTCTCAACGCAGCTTTCCATCCATAAACATCCAATGCACATTTCTCCTCTAACTTCAGATTACACCACCATTAGTCCCAAAATCCAACCTAATGAGGTCCGAGAAACTCATAAGATTAGGGCATGACCTGCAGAGAAGGCACGGTAAGACAGACAGACAGACAGTTAGATAGATAGATAGATAGATAGAAACAGGTCTTCCTTTTGTCCTGTGGTGTCTCCTTTTATAAATGTTTTAAGGGGGTTTATGCTTCTCTTATTAATGGTGGTCTGCCAAGTGAAGACCAAGAACCAGTGGGGCTTGAGCCCAATCATAAATAATAAAGAGCGTCTGAATAAACCCTGCAGGGGTTCTGCACCTGTTTCAGATCTGCGACCTGAGAGCTACTTAGTCTGAGCAGTGGGGAGTGTTTCATTATGGAGGCGCAGAGTTCAGCTGCTGGGGAAACCAGAGGAGGCGGTCAGTGAGAAGAGGCTTTCTATCTCAAACCCTACATTTAAACGACAGCAAACGACATACATTTTACAAATGATATTATTTATATTATAAAAAAATATATTATTCCAATTATAATTCTTATCATATGACATGTTGCTTTACTTTTTCATTAAAAGCTTCAAAAATAAACTGATCCCTTATAGGAAGCAAATTAAAACAAATATTTCCATATTTGTAGTAGGTCTCATCTAACAAATATAATCACTGAGGATCCCACTTTCCACAAGAAATGCAGACACTAAAATCATCTGACCTCAGATATTATTCTTTAACAAGATCATGTGACCACAGTCCTGACAGACACAGTTCCATCTCTGTGAAGATGTGAATGAAAGTCATAATAATGTTCGAATGAGCAATAATAATGACTGAAATCTGAGCTTCTGCCCACAATGTCCACAGTACAGGGCAGTAGGTCGGTGTCTGGACACACATTCCTCGTAAGGGACATTCCAGAGAGCTGACTGATGACAGCAGCTGGACAGTTGACCCACACAGCTGATGTTAACTCACTCAACTCTTTCATTTTAAAACCAATCAGCACAAAATTGTCCAAAATTGTGGTGGCCTAGTGGTTAAGGAAGCAGCCCCGTAATCAGAAGGTTGCTGGTTCGAAACCCGATCCGCCAAGGTGCCACTGAGGTGCCACTGAGGTGTTACTGAGCACCGTCCCCACACACTGCTCCCCGGGCGCCTGTCATGGTGCCCACTGCTCACTCAGGGTGATGGTTAAATACAGAGGACAAATTTCACTGTGTGCACCGTGTGCTGTGCTGCTGTGTATCACATGCTGCTGTGTATCACATCACTTCACTTTAACTGAAAAACAGACCTGTCAACCTGTCCACCCTGCAACACACCCCTCCACATAACAACACACCAGTCTTCCCTACAACACACCCCTCCACCCTCCACATAACAACACACAATACACCCTACAACACACCCACACTCCACATAACAACACACCCATCCTCCCTACAACACACCCCTCCACATAACAACACATCCATCCTCCCTACAACACACAATCCACCCAACAACAAACCCGTCTTCCCTACAATACACAATCCACCCAACAACAAACCCCTCCACGTAACAACACACCCCTCCACCCTACAACACACAATACACCCTACAACACACCCCTCCACATAACAACACTTCCATCCACCCTACAATAAACCTGTCCACCCTACAACACACAATCCATAAAACACACCCGTCTTCCCTACAACACACCCCTCCACATACACATCCAGCAACACCTCATCCAAAACAGACGTATCCACTGTAAAAAATGAGCCATCCACCCTGAAACAGGTCCAGAACTGTACAAGTACCCAACAATAATCTGCTGCTGTCTGGCAGACGATCTGGAATCTGCAGACCAGGACCAGCATTTCCAGATAAACCGAAGTCATAATCTATTTACGCATGTGCTACCAGACAGTATGGTTTTTTTCTTTTTTTCTAACGACCTGTCGGCTCTGCCACGCCGCTCTGTTTATTTACCCATGATGCTCGGAAGGTGGGCGTCACCTCAGCCAGCAGCACAGAGGGGCTCTTATAAGCAGAGTTCTTAACACAGAGTGCATTTACTGACCCCACTGTGGACAAACAGGATGCTGAACACTGGAGCTGCAGTCCAGAACAAGCATGGCTCAGTTTCTATGACTGCCACATAAACTGGAGGATGGAGTGAAAAAGTGAAAAATACGAGTTCAGGCCCATGTATGAAACAGAACGTAGAACATTCCTGTTATCAGATGTTCCAGACAGGCCTCAGAAAACACATCTTACTGACATGAAAAGTGCATTTCAAGTGAATTAAAACATTTCAGACAAACACTAGATGTTCAATTAAAAACACTAGACGTGATGCCCAGAAGCCTGGGTGGGTGCTCCTGCACTTGGTCCATGCCAGCTGAAACCAGGTAGGCTTGATGGACCAGGACTCCATGACAGTAGGTGCTGCCACCTTAACGTGGACTTCCTTACCTTGTGTTTAGTGTGTTTTGTTCCTGTCAGTACAACACATGCCTTCAGGTCTGTTCTTGTTTACGGCTTTTGGCAGTTTCCTTTGCTCTTTTTAATAAAATTCCTCATATCCCACCTCTACGCTTCCTTCACTGCTCAGCCCCGAGTCGTGACAGTATAATACAAACTATAAGTGAATGTAGCTACGAAGGCATCTAATGCTATACATTCCATTCACATGCATTCTGTTTTTTAATGCTGAATTATGACATTACCCATCATTACCCAACATATTAATTATTTCAATTCCCAAGAGCTATGTACACGATTCAAATAAAAATCAACAATATGACAATTTCTGATTGATTATTCTGATTATCCTATGAACCAGAAGACCCAGGTTCAAACCCAGAAGCAGGACACTTAACCCTGAGTGTCTCCAGGGGGAGACTGTCCCTGTAACAACTGATTGTAAGTTGCTCTGGATAAGGGCGTCTGGTAAATAATGTCAATGTAAATTCTGAAAATAATTAAATGGTTAATTTTGATGGTTAATAGCACTACTTTAATTTCACACTTACATGTATTATTCTTTTACCCCACTACCCCATTTCTTTTGTGTTACTTAGAAATGAGAAATGATTGAATGATGTTAAATCTCTCTTACTGTGAAATCCTTATTTCCTCTGCAACTCAGAAAAAGTTGATCGTAAAAATGTCAGTTTTGTGAAAGATCAGTACTGACAAAATTCTCTTTGCAGGAATGACAGTTTTGTTTCCATGCAGGAGGCCGCAGCTTTCACCGCCTTCTGTTGGAGGGTTGGCAGGAGGACAGCTTCATTTGAAAGACAATGGTCCTCCCTCTGAGACCCTCATTGTCCTCGCCAGCAGCTTGCAAATAAGAACGGCGCAAACTTCTAATGTGGCATCGAGGGTGGGTGGACGACACACACACACACACACACACAATGGTGAGTGATTAATCTTGAGCTCTCAATACATGCCGAGAAAAAAATCATTCCTGATCGATGGATGCCAAGTAGCAAAGCCAAGTCTTGGGATGTGGCGGTGGTGGGTGGGGGTCTGCAGGTGCTGGAGGCGAATGAGACAGCTGTCTGTTTGTGTCCCAGTCAAAAGGACCAAAGGAAAGCGAGCAGAATAGAAGAGCTCTGAAGTACGAGTTTCCGCTTTGGCTGATGGAAGGAGGAGACGCTGGGTCACGATGAAGGTCCTGAGGACCACCGACTCCAAATCAGTCTGAAACTCCTCCACGACATCTGCGCTCAAAATCAAGACAAAGGCTTCAACCCAAACCTAGTAAATATATCTTCGTATCTGGTGAAAATGTGTACGGATCAGAGCAGAACGGAGAAAATAAAGAATAATAAAAAAATTGATCAATTATCACTCCCAAATATCACGAGTCAAACCTAATAAATGGTCCACATTCATATCCACATATTCATATTCACATTTCTACTCCCACTAAAGACATTGCTCCTAGTCATTCATTACAGGCTGTTTTATTCACAGCGTATGCTTCTGCTGCGGGCTCCTCAGACCTCCAGACAAGAAATGTGATGTGACAGCTGCGCAGGGCTTGTGGACATCTAGTGACCATTTGAAGGTCTGTCCATGAACTTTATAATGAACCTGCCCCAATCCTGTCATCAGCTCGGGCATCTTCGTGCCATGTTAGGATGACATTTCACATTTTAAATTTGTGGTAATGAGAAGACCCTAAACGAGGTTCTTTCATCCACATTTAAAGTTCCAGGGGCAGATGATGAGAGCCTCCATTCTCCAGCAGCATGACCATGACGATTAGACGATTTTAATAAACGTTCTGGAGATGAGGGGTGTGAACTCTGCTCACTTGGCACAGCTGCCAGGCCTGGGCACCCAGGCAGCCTCGTCTCAAATAGTTGGCATTTCTCAACAGGGAACAGGACAAGTGGCTACAACAAGTGCCAGAGCACAGGAGCATGGAGCAAGCTCGTCCTGCAGAACCTTTCAGATGACGACTCCAGGATCAGCACATCGTTCACACCAGGCGCTCTGCTTTATTTTTAGCCCAGCCCGGTCCCGAACAGCTCCATGAGTGGGTGTGTCTCTGCCTGTGGGCTTCTACTGAGGTCCTCTGCTGCTGAGCTGCTCTGTCAGTGCAGTGTTCCACCCATCCGTGGCCCACAGAACCGGCGGCTGGAAAAGATTCTTCTCGGCGTAGCTCAGCATGAATGAAAGGGGCTTATTTACAGTGTCAACTCGCAGCAGACGTCCAGCGTCCAGCAGGAGTAAGTGGGGAAGAACATGGGAGCACGTGAGGCGCGAGGATGATGAAACACACACCCTGGGTGGGCGACCCCGAATAGAACACCGCAGACGTCATGAGCAGAAACAGTCGCCACTGAACCGACAAATCCTTCACATGCAGCATTTATAGTAGTGACCCATAAAATACACCCGTTTCCTCCATTATTACATTTACAGCATATAGCCCCGACAATCAGGAGTTACAGGGACAGTCCCCCTGGAGGCACTCAGGGGTCCTCATGTCCCAGATTCCAACAGCAGAAGTTCATACTCATTAGGAATTTTACGATTTTTAATTATGACCCCAGAAATATAGTTTATATGTAAATAGAGGTGTAACTGGCACAACCAGAGCAGCACACAATCTGGAAACGAGGTGACATTTCCTACAACATGTATAGGCTGATTGTTAGAGGGTTCTTTTATTCCAGACATTCTTGATAAAAGTCTGCTAGCAGGATGATAAGGATGAGAAGAGACATCTGAGTAGAAACGGACAGTATGTGAGGGTAGAATTTACATAAAGCATCAATTCAGAAAGAAAAACCCCTAAACAGCCTAATTCAAAATTAGAACCCTGAAGCACAAACTCAAGCTGGTCTGGTCTTTATTCTCAACTGCGGTTTAATTCATTATTATTATTTTAACAGCACAATCGCCGCAACAGGTTAAAACGCGGAATATTTCATACCGAACAGTTCTTACCTTCTTACCAAGACGGACGTCGGTCCGGTGAAACCGGCGACTTTTATTCTCTTTTACCGGCAAACGTGACGGCCGCTTCTCTGGAGCTCCGACTGGGCAGAGGGAGGAGAAGAAGGAGGGAGGAGAAGGAGGGACACTTCACTTCTCCAGAGGTTTTACTTCACTTCTCCGTCACAAATACAGAGATTTTACTTCACTTCCCCGTCACAAATACAGAGATTTTACTTCACTTCTCCAGAGATTTTACTTCACTTCCCCGTCACAAATACAGAGATTTTACTTCACTTCCCCGTCACAAATACAGAGATTTTACTTCACTTCCCCGTCACAAATACCGAGATTTTACTTCACTTCCCCGTCACAAATACAGAGATTTTACTTCACATCCCCGTCACAAATACCGAGATTTTACTTCACTTCCCCGTCACAAATACAGAGATTTTACTTCACATCCCCGTCACAAATACCGAGATTTTACTTCACTTCCCCGTCACAAATACAGAGATTTTACTTCACTTCTCCAGAGGTTTTACTTCACTTCCCCGTCACAAATACAGAGGTTTTACTTCACTTTTCCAGAGGTTTTACTTCACTTCCCCGTCACAAATACAGAGATTTTACTACAGAGGTTTTACTTCACTTCCCCGTCACAAATACAGAGATTTTACTTCACTTCCCCGTCACAAATACAGAGATTTTACTTCACTTCTCCAGAGGTTTTACTTCACTTCCCTGTCACAAATACAGAGGTTTTACTTCACTTCTCCGTTACAAATACAGAGATTTTACTTCACTTCTCCAGAGGTTTTACTTCACTTCCCCGTCACAAATACAGAGATTTTACTTCACTTCCCCGTCACAAATACAGAGATTTTACTTCACTTCCCCGTCACAAATACCGAGATTTTACTTCACTTCTCCAGAGATTTTACTTCACTTCCCCGTCACAAATACAGAGATTTTACTTCACTTCCCCGTCACAAATACAGAGATTTTACTTCACTTCCCCGTCACAAATACAGAGATTTTACTTCACTTCCCCGTCAGAATTCAAGAGATTTTACTTCACTTCCCCATCAGAATTCAAGAGTTTTTACTTCACTTCTCCATCAGAAATCCAGAGAATTTAGTTACTTATCCGTCAAAAATCAAGAGATTTTACTGAAATCAAGAGATTTTGCTTCACTTCTCCATCAGAAATCCAGAGATTTTACTTCACTTCTCTGTCACAAATCAAGAGATTTTACTGAAATCAAGAGATTTTACTTCAGTTCTCCGTCAGAAATCCAGAGGATTTAGTTACTTATCCGTCAAAAATCAAGAGATTTTACTGAAATCAAGAGATTTTGCTTCACTTCTCCATCAGAAGAACCAGAGATTTTACTGAAATCAAGAGGTTTTGCTTCACTTCTCCATCAAAAATTCAGAGATTTTACTTCACTTCTCCATCAGAAATCCAGAGATTTTACTTCACTTCTCTGTCACAAATCAAGAGATTTTACTGAAATCAAGAGATTTTACTTCACGTCTCTGTCAGAAATCCAGAGATTTTACTTCACTTCTCCATCAGAAAATCCAGAGATTTTACTTCACTTCTCCGTCACAAATACCGAGATTTTACTTCACTTCCCCGTCACAAATACAGAGATTTTACTTCACTTCCCCGTCAGAATTCAAGAGTTTTTACTTCACTTCTCCGTCAGAAATCCAGAGAATTTAGTTACTTATCCGTCAAAAATCAAGAGATTTTACTGAAATCAAGAGATTTTACTTCACGTCTCTGTCAGAAATCCAGAGATTTTACTTCACTTCTCCATCAGAAAATCCAGAGATTTTACTTCACTTCCCCGTCACAAATACAGAGATTTTACTTCACTTCCCCGTCACAAATACAGAGATTTTACTTCACTTCCCCGTCAGAATTCAAGAGTTTTTACTTCACTTCTCCGTCAGAAATCCAGAGAATTTAGTTACTTATCCGTCAAAAATCAAGAGATTTTACTGAAATCAAGAGATTTTGCTTCACTTCTCCATCAGAAATCCAGAGATTTTACTTCACTTCTCATTCAGAAATCCAGAGATTTTACTTCACTTCTCTGTCACAAATCAAGAGATTTTACTGAAGTCAAAAGATTTTGCTTCACTTCTCTGTCAGAAATCCAGAGGATTTAGTTACTTATCCGTCAAAAATCAAGAGATTTTTACTGAAATCAAGAGATTTTGCTTCACTTCTCCATCAGAAGACCAGAGATTTTACTGAAATCAAGAGATTTTGCTTCACTTCTCCATCAAAAATCCAGAGATTTTACTTCACTTCTCCATCAGAAATCCAGAGATTTTACTTCACTTCTCTGTCACAAATCAAGAGATTTTACTGAAATCAAGAGATTTTGCTTCACTTCTCCATCAGAAATCCAGAGATTTTACTTCACTTCTCCATCAGAAATTCAGAGATTTTACTTCACTTCTCTGTCACAAATCAAGAGATTTTACTGAAATCAAGAGATTTTGCTTCACTTCTCCATCAGAAATCCAGAGATTTTACTTCACTTCCCCGTCACAAATACAGAGATTTTACTTCACTTCCCCGTCACAAATACAGAGGTTTTACTTCACTTCCCTGTCACAAATACAGAGATTTTACTTCACTTCTCCAGAGGTTTTACTTCACTTCCCCGTCACAAATACAGAGATTTTACTTCACTTCCCCGTCACAAATACAGAGATTTTACTTCACTTCTCCAGAGATTTTACTTCACTTCCCCGTCACAAATACAGAGATTTTACTTCACTTCCCCGTCACAAATACAGAGATTTTACTTCACTTCTCCAGAGGTTTTACTTCACTTCCCCGTCACAAATACAGAGATTTTACTTCACTTCCCCGTCACAAATACAGAGATTTTACTTCACTTCTCCGTCACAAATACAGAGATTTTACTTCACTTCTCCAGAGGTTTTACTTCACTTCCCCGTCACAAATACAGAGATTTTACTTCACTTCCCCGTCACAAATACAGAGGTTTTACTTCACTTCCCCGTCACAAATACAGAGATTTTACTTCACTTCCCCGTCACAAATACAGAGATTTTACTTCACTTCTCCAGAGGTTTTACTTCACTTCCCCGTCACAAATACAGAGGTTTTACTTCACTTCTCCGTTACAAATACAGAGATTTTACTTCACTTCTCCAGAGGTTTTACTTCACTTCCCCGTCACAAATACAGAGATTTTACTTCACTTCCCCGTCACAAATACAGAGATTTTACTTCACTTCCCCGTCACAAATACCGAGATTTTACTTCACTTCTCCAGAGATTTTACTTCACTTCCCCGTCACAAATACAGAGATTTTACTTCACTTCCCCGTCACAAATACAGAGATTTTACTTCACTTCCCCGTCACAAATACCGAGATTTTACTTCACTTCTCCAGAGATTTTACTTCACTTCCCCGTCACAAATACAGAGATTTTACTTCACTTCCCCGTCAGAATTCAAGAGATTTTACTTCACTTCCCCATCAGAATTCAAGAGTTTTTACTTCACTTCTCCATCAGAAATCCAGAGAATTTAGTTACTTATCCGTCAAAAATCAAGAGATTTTACTGAAATCAATAGATTTTGCTTCACTTCTCCATCAGAAATCCAGAGATTTTACTTCACTTCTCTGTCACAAATCAAGAGATTTTACTGAAATCAAGAGATTTTACTTCAGTTCTCCGTCAGAAATCCAGAGGATTTAGTTACTTATCCGTCAAAAATCAAGAGATTTTACTGAAATCAAGAGATTTTGCTTCACTTCTCCATCAGAAGAACCAGAGATTTTACTGAAATCAAGAGGTTTTGCTTCACTTCTCCATCAAAAATTCTGAGATTTTACTTCACTTCTCCATCAGAAATCCAGAGATTTTACTTCACTTCTCTGTCACAAATCAAGAGATTTTACTGAAATCAAGAGATTTTACTTCACGTCTCTGTCAGAAATCCAGAGATTTTACTTCACTTCTCCATCAGAAAATCCAGAGATTTTACTTCACTTCTCCGTCACAAATACCGAGATTTTACTTCACTTCCCCGTCACAAATACAGAGATTTTACTTCACTTCCCCGTCAGAATTCAAGAGTTTTTACTTCACTTCTCCGTCAGAAATCCAGAGAATTTAGTTACTTATCCGTCAAAAATCAAGAGATTTTACTGAAATCAAGAGATTTTACTTCACGTCTCTGTCAGAAATCCAGAGATTTTACTTCACTTCTCCATCAGAAAATCCAGAGATTTTACTTCACTTCCCCGTCACAAATACAGAGATTTTACTTCACTTCCCCGTCACAAATACAGAGATTTTACTTCACTTCCCCGTCACAAATACAGAGATTTTACTTCACTTCCCCGTCACAAATACCGAGATTTTACTTCACTTCCCCGTCACAAATACAGAGATTTTACTTCACATCCCCGTCACAAATACCGAGATTTTACTTCACTTCCCCGTCACAAATACAGAGATTTTACTTCACTTCTCCAGAGGTTTTACTTCACTTCCCCGTCACAAATACAGAGATTTTACTTCACTTCTCCAGAGGTTTTACTTCACTTCCCCGTCACAAATACAGAGGTTTTACTTCACTTCTCCAGAGGTTTTACTTCACTTCCCCGTCACAAATACAGAGATTTTACTTCACTTCCCCGTCACAAATACAGAGGTTTTACTTCACTTCCCCGTCACAAATACAGAGATTTTACTTCACTTCCCCGTCACAAATACAGAGATTTTACTTCACTTCTCCAGAGGTTTTACTTCACTTCCCTGTCACAAATACAGAGGTTTTACTTCACTTCTCCGTTACAAATACAGAGATTTTACTTCACTTCTCCAGAGGTTTTACTTCACTTCCCCGTCACAAATACAGAGATTTTACTTCACTTCCCCGTCACAAATACAGAGATTTTACTTCACTTCCCCGTCACAAATACCGAGATTTTACTTCACTTCTCCAGAGATTTTACTTCACTTCCCCGTCACAAATACAGAGATTTTACTTCACTTCCCCGTCACAAATACAGAGATTTTACTTCACTTCCCCGTCACAAATACCGAGATTTTACTTCACTTCTCCAGAGATTTTACTTCACTTCCCCGTCACAAATACAGAGATTTTACTTCACTTCCCCGTCAGAATTCAAGAGATTTTACTTCACTTCCCCATCAGAATTCAAGAGTTTTTACTTCACTTCTCCATCAGAAATCCAGAGAATTTAGTTACTTATCCGTCAAAAATCAAGAGATTTTACTGAAATCAAGAGATTTTGCTTCACTTCTCCATCAGAAATCCAGAGATTTTACTTCACTTCTCTGTCACAAATCAAGAGATTTTACTGAAATCAATAGATTTTACTTCAGTTCTCCGTCAGAAATCCAGAGGATTTAGTTACTTATCCGTCAAAAATCAAGAGATTTTACTGAAATCAAGAGATTTTGCTTCACTTCTCCATCAGAAGAACCAGAGATTTTACTGAAATCAAGAGGTTTTGCTTCACTTCTCCATCAAAAATTCAGAGATTTTACTTCACTTCTCCATCAGAAATCCAGAGATTTTACTTCACTTCTCTGTCACAAATCAAGAGATTTTACTGAAATCAAGAGATTTTACTTCACGTCTCTGTCAGAAATCCAGAGATTTTACTTCACTTCTCCATCAGAAAATCCAGAGATTTTACTTCACTTCTCCGTCACAAATACCGAGATTTTACTTCACTTCCCCGTCACAAATACAGAGATTTTACTTCACTTCCCCGTCAGAATTCAAGAGTTTTTACTTCACTTCTCCGTCAGAAATCCAGAGAATTTAGTTACTTATCCGTCAAAAATCAAGAGATTTTACTGAAATCAAGAGATTTTACTTCACGTCTCTGTCAGAAATCCAGAGATTTTACTTCACTTCTCCATCAGAAAATCCAGAGATTTTACTTCACTTCCCCGTCACAAATACAGAGATTTTACTTCACTTCCCCGTCACAAATACAGAGATTTTACTTCACTTCCCCGTCAGAATTCAAGAGTTTTTACTTCACTTCTCCGTCAGAAATCCAGAGAATTTAGTTACTTATCCGTCAAAAATCAAGAGATTTTACTGAAATCAAGAGATTTTGCTTCACTTCTCCATCAGAAATCCAGAGATTTTACTTCACTTCTCATTCAGAAATCCAGAGATTTTACTTCACTTCTCTGTCACAAATCAAGAGATTTTACTGAAGTCAAAAGATTTTGCTTCACTTCTCTGTCAGAAATCCAGAGGATTTAGTTACTTATCCGTCAAAAATCAAGAGATTTTTACTGAAATCAAGAGATTTTGCTTCACTTCTCCATCAGAAGAACCAGAGATTTTACTGAAATCAAGAGATTTTGCTTCACTTCTCCATCAAAAATCCAGAGATTTTACTTCACTTCTCCATCAGAAATCCAGAGATTTTACTTCACTTCTCTGTCACAAATCAAGAGATTTTACTGAAATCAAGAGATTTTGCTTCACTTCTCCATCAGAAATCCAGAGATTTTACTTCACTTCCCCGTCACAAATACAGAGGTTTTACTTCACTTCCCCGTCACAAATACAGAGATTTTACTTCACTTCTCCAGAGGTTTTACTTCACTTCCCCGTCACAAATACAGAGATTTTACTTCACTTCCCCGTCACAAATACAGAGATTTTACTTCACTTCTCCAGAGATTTTACTTCACTTCCCCGTCACAAATACAGAGATTTTACTTCACTTCCCCGTCACAAATACAGAGATTTTACTTCACTTCTCCAGAGGTTTTACTTCACTTCCCCGTCACAAATACAGAGATTTTACTTCACTTCCCCGTCACAAATACAGAGATTTTACTTCACTTCTCCGTCACAAATACAGAGATTTTACTTCACTTCTCCAGAGGTTTTACTTCACTTCCCCGTCACAAATACAGAGATTTTACTTCACTTCCCCGTCACAAATACAGAGGTTTTACTTCACTTCCCCGTCACAAATACAGAGATTTTACTTCACTTCCCCGTCACAAATACAGAGATTTTACTTCACTTCTCCAGAGGTTTTACTTCACTTCCCCGTCACAAATACAGAGGTTTTACTTCACTTCTCCGTTACAAATACAGAGATTTTACTTCACTTCTCCAGAGGTTTTACTTCACTTCCCCGTCACAAATACAGAGATTTTACTTCACTTCCCCGTCACAAATACAGAGATTTTACTTCACTTCCCCGTCACAAATACCGAGATTTTACTTCACTTCTCCAGAGATTTTACTTCACTTCCCCGTCACAAATACAGAGATTTTACTTCACTTCCCCGTCACAAATACAGAGATTTTACTTCACTTCCCCGTCACAAATACCGAGATTTTACTTCACTTCTCCAGAGATTTTACTTCACTTCCCCGTCACAAATACAGAGATTTTACTTCACTTCCCCGTCAGAATTCAAGAGATTTTACTTCACTTCCCCATCAGAATTCAAGAGTTTTTACTTCACTTCTCCATCAGAAATCCAGAGAATTTAGTTACTTATCCGTCAAAAATCAAGAGATTTTACTGAAATCAATAGATTTTGCTTCACTTCTCCATCAGAAATCCAGAGATTTTACTTCACTTCTCTGTCACAAATCAAGAGATTTTACTGAAATCAAGAGATTTTACTTCAGTTCTCCGTCAGAAATCCAGAGGATTTAGTTACTTATCCGTCAAAAATCAAGAGATTTTACTGAAATCAAGAGATTTTGCTTCACTTCTCCATCAGAAGAACCAGAGATTTTACTGAAATCAAGAGGTTTTGCTTCACTTCTCCATCAAAAATTCTGAGATTTTACTTCACTTCTCCATCAGAAATCCAGAGATTTTACTTCACTTCTCTGTCACAAATCAAGAGATTTTACTGAAATCAAGAGATTTTACTTCACGTCTCTGTCAGAAATCCAGAGATTTTACTTCACTTCTCCATCAGAAAATCCAGAGATTTTACTTCACTTCTCCGTCACAAATACCGAGATTTTACTTCACTTCCCCGTCACAAATACAGAGATTTTACTTCACTTCCCCGTCAGAATTCAAGAGTTTTTACTTCACTTCTCCGTCAGAAATCCAGAGAATTTAGTTACTTATCCGTCAAAAATCAAGAGATTTTACTGAAATCAAGAGATTTTACTTCACGTCTCTGTCAGAAATCCAGAGATTTTACTTCACTTCTCCATCAGAAAATCCAGAGATTTTACTTCACTTCCCCGTCACAAATACAGAGATTTTACTTCACTTCCCCGTCACAAATACAGAGATTTTACTTCACTTCCCCGTCAGAATTCAAGAGTTTTTACTTCACTTCTCCGTCAGAAATCCAGAGAATTTAGTTACTTATCCGTCAAAAATCAAGAGATTTTACTGAAATCAAGAGATTTTGCTTCACTTCTCCATCAGAAATCCAGAGATTTTACTTCACTTCTCATTCAGAAATCCAGAGATTTTACTTCACTTCTCTGTCACAAATCAAGAGATTTTACTGAAGTCAAAAGATTTTGCTTCACTTCTCTGTCAGAAATCCAGAGGATTTAGTTACTTATCCGTTAAAAAAAATCAAGAGATTTTTACTGAAATAAAGAGATTTTGCTTCACTTCTCCATCAGAAGAACCAGAGATTTTACTGAAATCAAGAGATTTTGCTTCACTTCTCCATCAAAAATCCAGAGATTTTACTTCACTTCTCCATCAGAAATCCAGAGATTTTACTTCACTTCTCTGTCACAAATCAAGAGATTTTACTGAAATCAAGAGATTTTGCTTCACTTCTCCATCAGAAATCCAGAGATTTTACTTCACTTCTCCATCAGAAATTCAGAGATTTTACTTCACTTCTCTGTCACAAATCAAGAGATTTTACTGAAATCAAGAGATTTTGCTTCACTTCTCCATCAGAAATCCAGAGATTTTACTTCACTTCTCCATCAGAAATTCAGAGATTTTACTTCACTTCTCTGTCACAAATCAAGAGATTTTACTGAAATCAAGAGATTTTACTTCACATCTCCGTCAGAAATCCAGAGATTTTACTTCACTTCTCCATCAGAAAATCCAGAGATTTTACTTCACTTCTCCGTCACAAATACCGAGATTTTACTTCACTTTTCCAGAGATTTTACTTCACTTCCCCGTCACAAATACAGAGATTTTACTTCACTTCCCCGTCAGAATTCAAGAGTTTTTACTTCACTTCTCCGTCAGAAATCCAGAGAATTTAGTTACTTATCCGTCAAAAATCAAGAGATTTTACTGAAATCAAGAGATTTTGCTTCACTTCTCCATCAGAAATCCAGAGATTTTACTTCACTTCTCATTCAGAAATCCAGAGATTTTACTTCACTTCTCTGTCACAAATCAAGAGATTTTACTGAAGTCAAGAGATTTTGCTTCACTTCTCCATCAGAAATACAGAGATTTTACTTCACTTCTCCGTCACAAATACAGAGTATTTGTAAAAAATATTCACAAAGTATTTGTGTTTGTGAAAAATATTCACAAATACAGAGATTTTTCTGAAATCAAGAGATTTTGCTTCACTTCTCCATCAGAAATCCAGAGATTTTACTTCACTTCTCCATCAGAAATTCAGAGATTTTACTTCACTACTCCATCAGAAATCCAGAGATTTTACTTCACTTCTCTGTCACAAATCAAGAGATTTTACTGAAATCAAGAGATTTTACTTCACTTCTCTGTCAGAAATCCAGAGCTTTTACTTCACTTCTCCATCAGAAATCCAGAGATTTTACTTCACTTCTCTGTCACAAATCAAGAGAATTGACTGAAATCAAGAGATTTTGCTTCACTTCTCCATCAGAAATACAGAGATTTTACTTCACTTCTCCGTCACAAATACAGAGATTTTACTTCACTTCCCCGTCAGAATTCAAGAGATTTTACTTCACTTCCCCGTCAGAATTCAAGAGATTTTACTTCACTTCTCCGTCAGAAATCCAGAGAATTTAGTTTCTTATCTGTCAAAAATCAAGAGATTTTACTGAAATCAAGAGATTTTGCTTCACTTCTCCATCAGAAATCCAGAGATTTTACTTCACTTCTCATTCAGAAATCCAGAGATTTTACTTCACTTCTCTGTCACAAATCAAGAGATTTTACTGAAATCAAGAGATTTTACTTCACTTCTCTGTCACAAATCAAGAGATTTTACTGAAATCAAGAGATTTTGCTTCACTTCTCCATCAGAAATACAGAGATTTTACTTCACTTCTCCGTCACAAATACAGAGTATTTGTAAAAAATATTCACAAAGTATTTGTGTATTTGTGAAAAATATTCACAAATACAGAGATTTTTCTGAAATCAAGAGATTTTGCTTCACTTCTCCATCAGAAATCCAGAGATTTTACTTCACTTCTCTGTCACAAATCAAGAGATTTTACTGAAATCAAGAGATTTTGCTTCACTTCTCCATCAGAAATCCAGAGATTTTACTTCACTTCTCTGTCACAAATCAAGAGATTTTACTGAAGTCAAGAGATTTTGCTTCACTTCTCCATCAGAAATACAGAGATTTTACTTCACTTCTCCGTCACAAATACAGAGTATTTGTAAAAAATATTCACAAAGTATTTGTGTTTGTGAAAAATATTCACAAATACAGAGATTTTTCTGAAATCAAGAGATTTTGCTTCACTTCTCCATCAGAAATCCAGAGATTTTACTTCACTTCTCCATCAGAAATTCAGAGATTTTACTTCACTACTCCATCAGAAATCCAGAGATTTTACTTCACTTCTCTGTCACAAATCAAGAGATTTTACTGAAATCAAGAGATTTTACTTCACTTCTCTGTCAGAAATCCAGAGCTTTTACTTCACTTCTCCGTCACAAATACAGAGATTTTACTTCACTTCCCCATCAGAATTCAAGAGATTTTACTTCACTTCCCCGTCAGAATTCAAGAGATTTTACTTCACTTCTCCGTCAGAAATCCAGAGAATTTAGTTTCTTATTTGTCAAAAATCAAGAGATTTTACTGAAATCAAGAGATTTTGCTTCACTTCTCCATCAGAAATCCAGAGATTTTACTTCACTTCTCATTCAGAAATCCAGAGATTTTACTTCACTTCTCTGTCACAAATCAAGAGATTTTACTGAAATCAAGAGATTTTACTTCACTTCTCTGTCACAAATCAAGAGATTTTACTGAAATCAAGAGATTTTGCTTCACTTCTCCATCAGAAATACAGAGATTTTACTTCACTTCTCCGTCACAAATACAGAGTATTTGTAAAAAATATTCACAAAGTATTTGTGTATTTGTGAAAAATATTCACAAATACAGAGATTTTTCTGAAATCAAGAGATTTTGCTTCACTTCTCCATCAGAAATCCAGAGATTTTACTTCACTTCTCTGTCACAAATCAAGAGATTTTACTGAAATCAAGAGATTTTGCTTCACTTCTCCATCAGAAATCCAGAGATTTTACTTCACTTCTCCATCAGAAATTCAGAGATTTTACTTCACTACTCTATCAGAAATCCAGAGATTTTACTTCACTTCTCTGTCACAAATCAAGAGATTTTACTGAAATCAAGAGATTTTACTTCACTTCTCTGTCAGAAATTCAGAGATTTTACTTCACTACTCCATCAGAAATCCAGAGATTTTACTTCACTTCTCTGTCACAAATCAAGAGATTTTACTGAAATCAAGAGATTTTACTTCACTTCTCTGTCAGAAATCCAGAGCTTTTACTTCACTTCTCCATCAGAAATCCAGAGATTTTACTTCACTTCTCTGTCACAAATCAAGAGAATTGACTGAAATCAAGAGATTTTGCTCCACTTCTCCATCAGAAATACAGAGATTTTACTTCACTTCTCCATCACAAATACAGAGATTTTACTTCACTTCCCCGTCAGAATTCAAGAGATTTTACTTCACTTCTCCGTCAGAAATCCAGAGAATTTAGTTACTTATCTGTCAAAAATCAAGAGATTTTGCTTCACTTCTCCATCAGAAGAACCAGAGATTTTACTGAAATCAAGAGATTTTGCTTCACTTCTCCATCAGAAATCCAGAGATTTTACTTCACTTCTCCATCAGAAATCCAGAGATTTTACTTCACTTCTCCATCAGAAATTCAGAGATTTTACTTCACTTCTCCATCAGAAATCCAGAGATTTTACTTCACTTCTCTGTCACAAATCAAGAGATTTTACTGAAATCAAGAGATTTTACTTCACTTCTCTGTCAGAAATCCAGAGATTTTACTTCACTTCTCCATCAGAAATCCAGAGATTTTACTTCACTTCTCTGTCACAAATCAAGAGATTTTACTGAAATCAAGAGATTTTGCTTCACTTCTCCATCAGAAATCCAGAGATTTTACTTCACTTCTCCATCAAAAATCAAGAGATTTTACTTCACTTCTGAAGTGGTTGTCATTGTGAAACACAGCAGCACAGCACACGGTGAAATGTGTCCTCTGTATTTAACCATCACCCTTGGTGACAGTGGGCACCATGACAGGCGCCAGGGGAGCAGTGTGTGGAGACGGGACCTTCATCAAGGGGATCTCAGTGGTATCTCAGTGGGTCGGGATTCAAACCGGGAACCTTCTGATTATGGGGCCACTTCCTTAACCGCTATGCCACCACTGGCCCATGAAAGGTCAATTGCATTGGCCGGGAATCGAACCTGAGTCAACTGCTTGGGATGCAGCAATGCTCACCACTATACCACTATACCACTTCACTTCATCACAAATCAAGAGATTTTAGAGACATTAAATAAATGATGTCAGGGTTCATCAAAGCAGCTTGATGCTGAAAAGTATATTTCAAGGAGTGTGAAGGACATGAAAGCCGTGAGATGACAGGAGTGGTGGTGGAGCTGATGAAGAAATACAGTTTTTCAACTCTCATAAAATGTTCATTCGTCAAGTTAAAACCAGCAAGTTGGTCTGCAGCGCCACCTTCAGCACAAACGCTGGAAATTAACAAATAGAATAACAAATAGAATCAGTTTGGTGTATGTGTATGTACACATGTTTGTGAGTGAGTGTGTGTGTTTGTGTGGGTGTGTAAGTGTGTGTGCGCAGGTGTGGTGTGTGTATGTGTAAGTGTGTGTATGCTTGTTGGTGAATGTGGGTGTGGTGTGTGTATGTGTAAGTGTGTGTGTGCTTGTTGGTGAATGTGTGTGTGTGTGTGTGGTGTGAGTGTGTGTAAGTGTGTGTGCGCAGGTGTGGTGTGTGTATGTGTAAGTGTGTGTATGCTTGTTGGTGAATGTGGGTGTGGTGTGTGTATGTGTAAGTGTGTGTGTGCTTGTTGGTGAATGTGTGTGTGTGTGTGGTGTGAGTGTGTGTGCGCAGGTGTGGTGTGTGTATGTGTAAGTGTGTGTATGCTTGTTGGTGAATGTGGGTGTGGTGTGTGTATGTGTAAGTGTGTGTGTGCTTGTTGGTGAATGTGTGTGTGTGTGTGGTGTGAGTGTGTGTGCGCAGGTGTGGTGTGTGTATGTGTAAGTGTGTGTATGCTTGTTGGTGAATGTGGGTGTGGTGTGTGTATGTGTAAGTGTGTGTGTGCTTGTTGGTGAATGTGTGTGTGTGGTGTGAGTGTGTGTAAGTGTGTGTGCGCAGGTGTGGTGTGTGTATGTGTAAGTGTGTGTATGCTTGTTGGTGAATGTGGGTGTGGTGTGTATGTGTAAGTGTGTGTATGCTTGTGGGTGAATATGTGTGTGTGGTGTGAGTGTGTGTAAGTGTTTATGTGCTTGTTGGTGAATGTGTAAGTGTGTGTGTGTGCTTGTGGGTGAATGTGTGTGTGCGGGCGTGTGTGAACCAGGTGTTTCCAACTTGGAAACCCGACCACGTGAACATGTGATCTCGCAGGTAGGCGTGTCTCATTTTTTCTTCACCTGTTGGTTCCTCCTGCTGAGAAGAGAAGAGAAGGCGACGTGACCAGACGCACCATGACGTCCCCCGTGAAGACGGGCTTCCACCGGCTGGAGATCCAGAAGACGCTGTGGGACGTTCCGGACAGATACGGCAGCCTGAAGCCCGTCGGCTCCGGCGCCTACGGGACCGTGTGGTGGGTTTCGGTCTCCACATGCTGAGAAAGGAGCTGAAATAACCTTTAGATTATTTGAATGAACTGAGCTTTGTGAAGAGTGACGCTTTGGACAAATGAACTCTGTTTGCCACATTCAGTTCTGCCGTAGATCAGAAGACGAAGGAGAAAGTGGCGATTAAGAAGCTCTATCGACCCTTCCAGTCCTTGATCCTCGCCAAGCGGGCCTATCGCGAGCTGCGGCTGCTCCGCCACATTCAGCACGAGAACGTAGGAGGGACCCAGATCCAGATTTTTACTGTAAATAACGTCCCTCCATGCGTCTCATGCTCTTTCGTTCCTGTAGGTCATCAGCTTGTTGAACGTCTTCACACCTGACACAGAGCTGGAGAAATTCGACACTTTGTATGTATGACAGCAGAAAAATACATTCCTGTTGTGTTCAGACAAGTTGGACCTCTCTCTCTCTCTTCCTCCCTCTCTCTCTCTACCCCTCTCTCTCTCTCTCTCTACCCCTCTCTCTCTCTCTCTCTACCCCCCTCTCTCTCTCTCCCCCCTCTAATTCTCTGTCTCTCTCTCTCCCCCCTCTCTCCCTCCCACCCTCTCTCTCCCTCTCTTTCTCTCTCCCTCTCTCTCCCCCCCATCCCCCTCTCCCCCCCTCTCTTTCTCTGTCTCCCCCCCCCTCTCTTTCTCTCCATCTCTCCCCTCCCTCTCCCTCTCCCCCCTCTCTCTCCCTCTCTCTCCCCCCCCCTCGCTTTCTCTCCATCTCTCCCCTCCCTCTCTATCTCCCCCCTCTCTCTCCCTCTCTCTCTCCCCCCCTCTCTCTCCCTCTCTGTGTGTGTGTGTGTGTGTGTGTGTAAAATACTACTAATAAAATGGATGTATTGTGATGATGATGAAATATGTGTATAATACTTCATAGTCCATAACAGTCTGTTTCCGTGTCACAGCTACATGGTCATGCCATTCGTGGCTCAAGACCTTGATCACATCATGAAGAGCAAGAGGCTGACAGAAAGAATCATATCATATCTGTTCTATCAAATGCTGCGTGGACTGAAGGTCTGACCACACCGTCTCTCACACGCCTCTTTATGTCCATGTGGGAATTCTGACAGGAAAATGCTTTTCTTACAGTACATTCACTCTGCAGGAATTATCCATCGGGTGTGTACCATGTTTTTTAGAACAATGTCCATTTAGACATAACAATAATACTAATCATCAATATCTGCTTTTCCTAGGATCTCAAACCGAGCAATCTGGCAGTCAGTGAAAACTGTGAATTAAAGGTAATTGAAGTATATTTGCTTGTATATTGCATCTTTATAACAGTTTTTGTGAAAATTTACACAGCAGTAAATAAACCAGAAGACGGGGGGACGGGCAACGATCACGGCCTTGGGCTGTTCTGTCGGTTTGGAGCGATGGTGCAGGAGCCCTTGAAGGCTGATGGTGGTTTCCCCTCACAGCTCGATTATATATTCCTCACAGCTCGATTATATATTCCTCACTGCTCGATTATATATTCCTCACTGCTCGATTATATATTCCTCACTGCTCGATTATATATTCCTCACTGCTCGATTATATATTCCTCACTGCTGACATTTGAATTTGGATTTGATTTGGTTATATTATATTCCTCACTGCCCGGTTATATTATATTCCTCACTGTCCGGTTATGTTATATTCCTCACTGCCCGGTTATATTATATTCCTCACTGCCCGGTTATATTATATTCCTCACTGTCCGGTTATAGTTATATTCCTCACTGTCCGGTTATGTTATATTCCTCACTCTCCGGTTATATTATATTCCTCACTCTCCGGTTATATTATATTCCTCACTGTCCGGTTATGTTATATTCCTCACTCTCCGGTTATATTATATTCCTCACTCTCCGGTTATATTATATTCCTCACTCTCCGGTTATATTATATTCCTCAGTGCCCGGTTATGTTATATTCCTCACTGTCCGGTTATATTATAGTCCTCACTGTCCGGTTATGTTATATTCCTGACTGTCCGGTTATGTTATATTCCTCACTGTCCGGTTATGTTATATTCCTCACTGTCCGGTTATGTTATATTCCTCACTGTCCGGTTATGTTATATTCCTCACTGTCCGGTTATATTATATTCCTCACTGCCCGGTTATATTATATTCCTCACTGTCCGGTTATATTATATTCCTCACTGCCCGGTTATGTTATATTCCTCACTGCCCGGTTATATTATATTCCTCACTGCCCGGTTATGTTATATTGCTCACTGTCCGGTTATATTATATTCCTCACTGTCCGGTTATATTATATTCCTCAGTGCCCGGTTATGTTATATTGCTCACTGTCCGGTTATATTATATTCCTCACTGCCCGGTTATGTTATATTGCTCACTGTCCGGTTATATTATATTCCTCACTGTCCGGTTATATTATATTCCTCAGTGCCCGGTTATGTTATATTGCTCACTGTCCGGTTATATTATATTCCTCACTGTCCGGTTATATTATATTCCTCAGTGCCCGGTTATATTATATTCCTCACTGTCCGGTTATATTATATTCCTCACTGCCCGGTTATATTATATTCCTCACTGCCCGGTTATGTTATATTGCTCACTGTCCGGTTATATTATATTCCTCACTGTCCGGTTATATTATATTCCTCACTGCCCGGTTATATTATATTCCTCACTGTCCGGTTATATTATATTCCTCACTGCCCGGTTATGTTATATTGCTCACTGTCCGGTTATATTATATTCCTCACTGTCCGGTTATATTATATTCCTCAGTGCCCGGTTATGTTATATTGCTCACTGTCCGGTTATATTATATTCCTCACTGCCCGGTTATATTATATTCCTCACTGTCCGGTTATAGTTATATTCCTCACTGCCCGGTTATATTATATTCCTCACTGCCCGGTTATATTATATTCCTCACTGTCCGGTTATAGTTATATTCCTCACTGTCCGGTTATGTTATATTCCTCACTCTCCGGTTATATTATATTCCTCACTCTCCGGTTATATTATATTCCTCACTGCCCGGTTATATTATATTCCTCACTGTCCGGTTATAGTTATATTCCTCACTGTCCGGTTATATTATATTCCTCACTGCCCGGTTATGTTATATTCCTCACTACCCGGTTATATTATATTCCTCACTGTCCGGTTATATTATATTCGTCAGTGCCCGGTTATATTATATTCCTCACTGCCCGGTTATAGTTATATTCCTCACTGTCCGGTTATATTATATTCCTCACTGCCCGGTTATATTATATTCCTCACTGTCCGGTTATATTATATTCCTCACTGCCCGGTTATATTATATTCCTCACTGTCCGGTTATATTATATTCCTCACTGCCCGGTTATGTTATATTGCTCACTGTCCGGTTATATTATATTCCTCACTGTCCGGTTATATTATATTCCTCAGTGCCCGGTTATGTTATATTGCTCACTGTCCGGTTATATTATATTCCTCACTGTCCGGTTATATTATATTCCTCACTGCCCGGTTATATTATATTCCTCACTGCCCGGTTATATTATATTCCTCACTGTCCGGTTATAGTTATATTCCTCACTGCCCGGTTATATTATATTCCTCACTGCCCGGTTATATTATATTCCTCACTGTCCGGTTATATTATATTCCTCACTGTCCGGTTATAGTTATATTCCTCACTGCCCGGTTATATTATATTCCTCACTGCCCGGTTATATTATATTCCTCACTGCCCGGTTATATTATATTCCTCACTGTCCGGTTATAGTTATATTCCTCACTGTCCGGTTATGTTATATTCCTCACTCTCCGGTTATATTATATTCCTCACTCTCCGGTTATATTATATTCCTCACTACCCGGTTATATTATAGTCCTCACTGTCCGGTTATATTATATTCCTCACTGTCCGGTTATAGTTATATTCCTCACTGTCCGGTTATGTTATATTCCTCACTCTCCGGTTATATTATATTCCTCACTCTCCGGTTATATTATATTCCTCACTCTCCGGTTATATTATATTCCTCACTGCCCGGTTATATTATATTCCTCACTGTCCGGTTATAGTTATATTCCTCACTGTCCGGTTATGTTATATTCCTCACTCTCCGGTTATATTATATTCCTCACTCTCCGGTTATATTATATTCCTCACTGCCCGGTTATGTTATATTCCTCTGGTCGGGAATTCAGCCCCGTAAATCACTTGATGAGGATGCATGTGAAAGATTGTCTGTAACAAAAAATTGTAATTGTGTATGGCATTACTATATAGCTGATACGCTGTCCTTCTTCCTCGCCTTGTCCGACCATCGTTCCAGACCTCCTTCCTCGCCATGTCAAAACAGCGTGACAGACAGAATACTTCACTTTTTTCTCTACAGTTATTCATCTGCTGTTGCTTGTGGAGCACCAGGTTCACCAGGCTCTTCATGAACCTCTTTTTTACTGTACTTGACTGTATTTACTGTCTACACATACTGTCCTCCTCTCTCTCGCTTGTAAAGTTCTAGCTGAAGCGAGGTCTTTTTGTAGGTGTTCAGGTGTGTTTTGAATAGATTTATTTTTGAATGACGTGTCTCATGTATGAAGTAGCAAGTGTGCTTTAAGGTGTAGTGACAGCATCTTCCTGTCATTTTATTTTGTGTTATTCTTGTGTCTCTGTGTCCTTGTGTCTCTGTGTCCTAATTTCCATATGGAATTTAATAAGACACCCACATCTCAATCAGCCCTTAGGAGGAAATAAAAGCACTTTTTTTCTTCTTGTAGATCTTGGATTTTGGTTTAGCGAGGCACACGGAGAGTGAGATGACTGGATATGTGGTCACACGCTGGTACAGAGCACCAGAGGTCATCTTCAACTGGATGCACTACAGCCAAAAAGGTGGAGTCTTGACCTCCGCATGTAAAACGTGCTCCCACTGTGAAAGATGTCTCATGATTCCTCTTCCTGTGTAGTGGACATGTGGTCAGCAGGTTGCATTCTGGCTGAGATGATGACTGGACATGTCCTTTTTCCTGGCAGCGACAGTATCCTTCACTTGAGGTTTATGGTGTGTGTAGGTGTGTGTGTGGGATGGTGATTTCCTCGACACCTTCTCTCAGGTATTGACCAGCTGAAGAAGATTCTGCGGGTGACGGGCACACCCAGTTCCACACTGGTGAAGAGGATGCAGAGTGAAGATGTACTCTACCTTTCTGTTCAGTGAGCCAACACAGGCATCTGCAGAAGCTCATGTAACTCAGATCTACTGTATGAGCTTCTCAGATGGACAGACCTGAACCGTCAGCTGGATATTCAGATTTAAAAATAAAATTAAATTCAGACACCGATGTCTGTGGAGAAATGAAGATCTCCATTCAGTTCTACCAAACTGCTGCATACAGATGATGATGATAACTTATCACTTCTAGACAAGGTTGAAATGATTAATTTGCCTGGTCTATGCAACATATTGCAATTAATCGGTAAATATCATAGAGTCTTAATTTTGTGTTATTTTTGTTTAGAAGTGTGTTGAGATGGTTCTGGTGTTTCTGTGCAGGCCAGATCTTACGTCCAGAGCCTCCCTTTTCAGAAGAAGAAGGACTTTCGGGAGATCTTCTCTTCCATGGATCCAAGTGGTAATCATGACATCAGAGGCATGCATGATAATAATAATATAAACTAAAAAAGACATTGAAATATGACATTAATTGGAAGTTGTCCTTTCGTTCAGTTGTTCATATGCTGGAGGCTATGCTGCTTCTGGATCCGGAGACCAGGATGAGTGCGACTGAGGGCCTATCTCACCCGTACTTCTCAGAGTTCCACGACCCAGAGACAGAGACGGAGTCGCCACCGTACGATGACTCGTTTGAGACCCTTGATCTGGTTGTTGGTGAATGGAAAAGTGAGTTAATAAAAAGCAATAGGTCTCCAGTGATGATACCTCACCTCAAGTGGCCTCCAGATAAGCAGGATGACACCCACAGCATCCTGAAAATGTGCTGTCCTTGTAGAATGATCAGATCTAATTTGCATCACACAAACTTTTATTCTTAAATTCAACATCAGTGTGCAATTGACGGTGTAAATCTCATTTACACTGAAATCACTTCCATGGCTTCATAGCTCAGTGGCCAGAGCACTGGTCTTGTAAACCAGGGGTCGTGAGTTCGATCCTCACTGGAGCCTTCAAATCTCATTTTAATTTAGTTTGGGGCAGTGGTGGCCTAGCGGTTAAGGAAGTTTCCCCGTAATCAGAATGTTGCAGGTTCGAATTTGCTCAGTGCCACTGAGCAAACTACTGTTCCCACACGCTGCTCCCTGGGTGCCTGTCATGGCTGCCCACTGCTCACCAAGGGTGATGGTTAAATACAGAGGACACGTTTCACAATCACTTCACTTTCACTAAATATATTTGTTTCAAGTTAATGATATGAGATGTTGTGGGGACTTTGAATTCAGTTAGTTATTGTTTCATATTTTGGACAAATATGAAACAAATTTATTTTTCTCTCAAAACAGGTCTTATTCACATGGAGATCATGACCTTTGACCCTGATAACCCTGGAAAGACAGCGACTTAGCAGAATGGACTGTTAATGTGAAGGAACAAGCTGGTTCTTAAAAACATCAAATTCTAAAGTTGCTACAATTGTTACTGAGCTACAAATGAAACCCAATAAAACTAGAAATAATTTGAAACATTTTGTGTAAAATATGATCTTTAAAATATGATGTCCACCTTGTCACCAATACAAGATACACTACAAAGATCAATACAATCAAAAGGGTTTCTAATTTACAGACCCATACAACGTACAGACTGTAAATAGGACAACACAATACACATAAAAGATAATGAATGGAGATGTGTTGAGACATGTGATGAGCTCTGTGTTTGTCTTTGTGTGAGACATTTATCATTTCTTTGTAACTAATGATTGTGTTTGGTGTATTTTTAATAAAGTTCTGCCAACATCTAGATATTTATCTTTATGGTGACGCTTTCTCTTGAAGGGTCTGTGCAGCCTTTGCCTTTAGGTCTTTGTAAAGGTTTGGTCCAAAGGTGTGTGTGGTGTGGGCTGGACGAATCTAGGAGTGAAGGACATTTTGACACAAAAAGATTTATTTAAATACAAAAACGGCACAAGGACCAAAAACAGGGGAAACAAAGGAAGAGCAAAAAGAAACCCGCAGACATGTGGTGATTGTCAGGAAACTGAGTCCACGTCTTCCAGCGGCTTCTCTTCTGTATATAACAGGGCCTAATCGCCCTGGTGTGTTAATAAATATCACCCATGCAAGGAGCAGAAAAATTACATTATGAAAGAAAACTACAGTATGACAAACATTACAGCATGGAGTAGGAAATTAACAGTATGATCTTTGGCCACATTTACTTGATCATACATGGCAGTCATTCCTATGTTACCAGCATGATGTGATCTGTGAAGATTCACCAGCAAAATGTTGGTTCATTTAATGATTTGCTATTTTTTTGACCACCAGGTGTCATCATGTTCTCTGTGTAGGAAACAGATCAGAAATCAGAATCTGAAAACTTTATTAATCCCGAAGGAAATTGCTTAATCAGAAAATTACATTTAATAAGGTTTTAAATGTAATCAAATACTGATAAATCCACACCATCTTCATCAGCAGAGACATCTGAGAAAGTAATGTTGCAAAAGGTCCTGGTGATATAGACAAGTAAAGGCATGAAGCTTCTAATGTCTTTCTTAGATGTTTACAGGGAACCATTTTAACATCCATATGAAACCAGAAGACAGAGTGAACCGGCTGCTGGGTAATGAGGTAGGTGAGGGCTGCTGGAGTCAAGTCAGGAAGTTCATGTCAACTAGTCAAGGCTTGGCTGTCAGCACAAATGTGTGGGTGTGTCTCTTTTTTAATTCTGCACACTGCGGTGACATTAAGTTTCAATGTGCTGCAGTCACACTGCTGTATCAGAGTACATGTAGAGGAACAAGCATTTATTAGAATACATCTTTATCTAAAATAATGACTTTTTTAGGGCAAATGTTTTGATATTAAAACGAAGACTAGATGTTTATTTCGAAAATCTTTAGTTCCTGTACAGTTGCATTGAAAGAGGTGTTCATCATGAGCAGGGCTGATTGTAACTGCCTGTCTTGCACTGCCTGTGTTTGTTTGTGTCACACATGTGCATGTTGGTTTAGCAGAATGTACCATCTAACATGCATGTAGCTGAAATGACAATAAAACTCAACTTCAACTTAAACATGCAATTAAAGTCTGGTTGAACCCAACACACACAAGCCACCATGTCACCCTCATTGTGTGTACTACAGTCGAATACAATGCATCGATGATAAATATTTATGCCACCCTCATCTTACCATCCATCTATAATGGATACAAGGAACTCAGACTGAATCAATTTCCGTTGCCTTTATATTCTTATGTGTAGATATCTGAGAATTAATCCAAAACACAGGTCTTTTCAAACCACGCCCTAATGTCCTTTCAGGTCTTTCAGCACCTCATTCACGTGTAAATGCATGTAAAGAGTCGGTTTTACATTTAACATTGCACACCCTAACTTTTCAGAACTTTTCTAAACAATGACAAGAAGCCAGAGCAAAAGATCTGTAGAACCAAGATTTATTCAGTGCTGCAGTAGTTTTACATTTGTTGGACATTATTGCACATCCTAAATCTTGTAATGCCATTCAGCCTTTGCAGGACGAAAAATGAAATGGTGACTTTTTGTTAAGGCCATCGTCTTCAGATAAAGGGGACAATGCCAGTTGTAAAGGTTATAACACAATCGCTGCATTCACCGAGGGCCAGAACATCATTTACTTTAGCTGCTCTTGCACAAGAAAATGCCTCATAATGGCGCTAGTGGGCTGGTAACATGTCTGTAGTTTCTTTTTTTTTTTCAGCTCCATTTAGTGCGCATTAGCAAACAAAGGTTGATCTGTGTTGGCTATGGGAATGTGTACAAAGGCTGATGGGAGGGACTACTTCACTGCCAGTTTTACCATCTCTCTGGGAACAGGTACTTGAGGGTGAAAATATACAGAAGGGAGAAAAGAGGGACATAAAAGAATCAACACGCCATAATCATCATCATCAGTGGCCTGGTACGACATTTTCAAGGGAAGAGGATGAAATCAGAGGAGACTCTGCCGTTGTGTAGATGTGGAGGGCTTCAGGACAGGAGGAGATTGGAGGTTGTTCCTCATTCACATGCGGCGTGCAGAGACCTTGGAGGAGTAGGCTTTGGTCACACCGGCACCACCACCTCCCATGGACAGGCTGGAGCCTCCACCCATACCGCCGCCATAGCCAAACCCACTGCCGCCACCAAATCCCATTCCGCCACCGAATCCAGATCCTCCTCCAAACCCGGCTCCGCCTCCAAATCCAGCTCCACCTCCAAATCCAGCTCCGCCACCGTATCCACCACCTGAAAATAAAATATTAGCATGAGCTTAGAGATCCAGCTGATGGAAAATAATTACAATGGTAAAAGTGAGAGAGTTGTGAATAAATGACTGATAAAACGTACCACCAGAAGAGCTGCTCTCCTGAATGTGGACAGTTGCGGCCGTTCCACCAGCAGAAAGTCTGTTGATGGTTATTATGTTAGGGTTATAAACCATATTAATATTTGAATAAAGTGAATAAAAGTTGTAAAAACAGCTGTGGACTCACCTGGACTCCTCTCCTTCCAGCAGTTTCCTGTAGGTGGCGATCTCAATATCGAGGGCCAGCTTGACGTTCATCAGCTCCTGGTATTCACGCACCTGGCGGGCCATGTCCTGCTTGGCCCTCTGAAGGGCTTCTTCCAGGTCCCTCATGCGGGCCTTGGCATCTTTTACAGCCAACTCTCCGCGCTCCTCAGCTTCGGCGATCTGGGCCTCCAGGTTAGCGCGCTAATGGGAAATGGGAGACAAAGAAAACCAAGTCAAATAGGTGACATACAAAGAGACATGTCTGTTTGGTAAGATGACATGCTTTCTCCTCACCTGTCCTTTGACTGCCTCAATTTCATTCTGTAGGCGACTGATCATGCGGTTCAGTTCTGCAATCTCTGCTTTGGTGGTGCGCAGATCATCTCCGTATTTACCGGCTGAGGACTGCATCTCTTCAAACTGGTAAATGACAGCAGATTATAATAGTGCCTCTATAGTGTCTGAAGTTGTTCTTCTACTCAAACGTTCTTTACCTTCGCTTTGTACCACGTCTCAGCCTCAGCACGGCTGCGGTTAGCAATGTCCTCATACTGAGCACGAACTTCAGCCACGATGGAGTCCATGTCCAGTGTGCGGCTGTTGTCCATCTCCACAATAGCAGAGGTGTCCTTGACCTGTGCCTGGAGCTCCCGCAGTTCCTGAGAGAAAGTAATGGAATGTTGGTTTGATATATGTAAGAAACTAAAAGCAAGCTTGGACTAGATGAAAGCTTACCTCTTCATAGATGGCCCTGAGGAAGTTGATCTCATCTTGAAGGGCATCAACCTTAGCCTCCAGCTCAACTTTGTTCATGTATGCACCATCAACGTCCTAAAATGGGACAGAAATTGGTAAGGACTGTGCAGGGTAAGTTCTCTGGAGAAGGTCTAAACCTAGAGAACTTACCTTCTTGAGCAGAACAAATTCATTCTCCACTGAGGCACGCTTGTTGATTTCATCTTCATATCTACAGACAAGAAGCATAGAATATTAACATCCCTGAATAAAGCACATAAAGATGTTCGGAACAGCCAGAACAATTATTGTCACCTGAAGCCCTCATAGAACCACTCACTTGTTCTTGAAATCCTCCACCAGGCCTTGCATGTTCTTCAGTTCACCCTCCAGTTTGATCTTCTCATTGCCCAGGCTGTCGAGCTGCCTGCGCAGGTTGGCGATGTAGGCCTCGAACATGGCATCAATGTTGGAGCGGGTGGTGGTCTGGTCCTGCAGGAGACTCCATTTGGTCTCCAGCATCTTGTTCTGCTGTTCCAGAAAGCGTACCTGTGGAGAAATAATTCACTTCAACATTAACATTTGAAGAGAAATTGAACAAAACATACATTAATGCAAATGAAAAGTGCATTTTTATGCACCATGAACACAGGGCGTGTCTTGTGTAAACATGTTCAAATGACCGTTTGCTCCTAATTGCTGCTGGCCTGGTCTCGCAGACTTGGCAAGTCATAACAGTAAAATGCCAGGGAGGTACCTGGGAGTGTCTAGAGCCACACCCAAGACAAGCCTGACAAAACTGCTGATGGCAAGTCTAAACAGAGACAACGTTCTACACCCCAGCCTGAGGGACTGAGAAAAAACCACACAAGCAAAGCATCTGTGGATTTGTGTCCTCAGCACACTCAGTCTAATTGTCATGTTTTCAGACATTTTGGAGATATCCCATTGTTGGTGGACAAATATAGGTGATAAGAAGTCAAATAACATGCAAAAAAGTTCCATCGTTTCTGATGGCTGCTAACCAAATATTGATCCTGACTTTTATTACTGCCTCAAAGAAAGGGCGTGGTCTGCAGGCACGACTGGATATTCTAATGAAGCTGTTTGTGGATTTGTGTGTTCCAGCTGAAATGCTGACAGGATCGACGTTGTCAGGAGAATCATCTTACTTGGGAATCAAGGAAACCTGATCCTCACTCTTCTTTAGACAGAGGCTGCAGTCATAGGATCTGGGTTAGGGATTGGGTTTCTAAACCTGTTCCCCATCCCCCTTCCTCCCAACCCTCCCAGCCCTTCACATACACTGGGTCGCTTTCATTTTTGACACACAATAGGACTTTAACCAGTCTTGTTTAGAAGGTAGGCTGCTGGCTGTGCTGGAAATGCCTTGCAAGGTGCATTTAGAGTTTGTCAGGAAGTGTTATGCTACTTGAATCCTGTTATTTCAGGACTTCCTCCTGTTGCAGGCTGTGAAATATTTTATGAGCCTCATTTGATCATGAAAATAGAAATACCTGGCTGTTTTCCACAGTCCTTGTTGCTTACATATTCATTTCTGATGCACGCCCTGTACTCATCTTCTAAATTATGAATTTGTTTGCTTCAGCATCTATATATCTCTGAAGGACAGAATATGGACACTCACCTTGTCAATGAAGGAAGCGAAGCGGTTGTTGAGGGACTTGATCTGCTCCTTCTCCTGGGTGCGGATGGTCTGGATGCTGGGGTCAATCTCCAGGTTCAGGGGGGCAAGCAGGCTTTGGTTGACTGTGACTGCCGTGATGGGGGGTGGGATGAAGCCACCAGCACCACCACCAAATCCAGCACCTCCACCAAAGCCAGCACCACCACCAAAACCTGCGCCGCCACCAAAACCAGCACCACTACCAAAACCAGCACCACCACCTCCTCCACCTAGAGCAAGGCTCCCAGCACCAAAGCCACCTCCAAATCCAGCTCCAGCCCCATAGCCACCCCCCAAACCACTGCCAAAGCCACTGCTGACTCCAGATCGCCTGGTGACGGACACGGAGCCCATTCGGCCTGGAGCAGCAGCAGCAGACTGGCTGGAGAAGCTCCTCCTGACACTTCCAGATGGGCCAAAGCCGCCGCCGCCGCCGCTGCTGAAGCTGGATGATGAAATTCTCACACTCATGGCTGTTTCTTCAAAGGGTAGGAAGGGCAGAGAGAGGAGAGACGGACAGGAGCTGGTGAGTCCACTAAGAGGATGTCCCTCTGAGTGATTTCTCTTGGGTGACGTCTCGTTTTATAGGCTTGCTGAGGTGGGCGGGTCACACCTATGCATTTTTCCAAACCACCACCCACATCTCTCTGATTGGACCAAAGAGTAAGCCAACACCTGAAAGCTGAGAGGACCAGTGCCTCAGCAGGTAACAAGTGACAGTGGCGGTGAGGCTGGTAAGACCCCGAGGGAGATCCAGGAGTCCATTTCTGACATACCGGTTCCAGAGATTAGTTTCAGGCGTGTCTGAATTTAATCTCATACAGGGAGAACTGACCAAAGAGGTTTCTCTATGCATGATTCATAAACTGTACATGGGCTGAATAAAATGATTTCTGTCTTTTACTCATGCAAATATCAGTGTATGGTGGCCTGAAGCTGCAGGTCTGTTTTCAGTCTCATTCAGTTGTATTGGTTGACTTTAATTTTTCAAAAATTTGAGTTGTTCAACAAGAAAAATTTGATGTGCATGGTATCTGTAGGTAGAATGAACAAACAGAGAAAGCAACTCTATCAAAGTTACTCATAGTTAACACTTGAACAAACCTGCAGTTTGAGGGTGTGGTGCTACATGCTTTGAGTGAATGTGGCTGTTAACAATTACACATTAATTATGCACATTAAATTATTCACATACCTTCTAAGTGAACATGCGTGAAGTCTGAGAATGACATTACTGATTGTAGTACAGCTACAAGTCAGTGAAAACAGACTTTTAATGGGGATCTTGACTGAATGTGGATCAGTGTTGATCAAGTTTGGAAGAGCTGATCAATATGCATGCATGAGACAAACAGAAACCTCCACCAGTGACTAGTAGGTGTAAATTAAAGTTGAAACCTATACTGCATATTTCTAAAATGAAATCATGAGATGTGCAGTCAGTGGGAACAAATCTGAGAAGCGAACGCCTCCTGAGCTGCATTTGCCTCAACAGGTAAAAATCTGTCCTCTCATGTTCAACAGGAGATCCATCAAACCACACCCGGTGAGCCACCCCCTGACACACACACACACACACAGGTAATGCACCGACAGGTCTCAGCACTTTCCACTTCACCAGGGCAAGATGATCACTTACCTGCCCTTGTAAAACATTATTAGTGAAACTGGAAACTGTGTGGAGTGTAGCACATAACACATAAATGCAAGAAGGACAGCATGGGATGACCACATAATGTATAACTGAGTTCTCTTTTACAATTTCCTCCAGGATCATCAAAGAATCTTCTGATTCTGACATTTCAAGAATATTTCAGAAAGAGAAACTTTTCATGTGCTATTCATGTGCTGAATTTCCCTTTCTATTATTAATACAGCAGATAAAATATCAGGATGTGTGTTTTATGTTCAAAAAGCAGAACAATGGGTCAAAGTCTGAATGAAATCTTTCATGAGCCCTGAGATGCAGTGTAGAAAATTCATGTTCATATTCATAAAACGGTGCAGCAGTGTACGGCTGCTGTAAACACAGGGCAGAATCATGGATGTCCCTTTAAGTTGTGGATATAATGTCAAAACCACCGGCATCAAAGCGAAACTGGCCTGAGACTGACAGGTGCCTTTTGAAAGTTTGCACATCTCTAGTGGATCACACGCAGAATTTGGATTCTGGATTGCTGTATTACTCAGTGATGTTTTTTTTCTCATTATGATGCACAGAAGGTTTGAATTCCACTGACAAAAGTCCCCACACGCTGCTCCCTGGGCGCCTGTCATGGTGCCCACTGCTCACCAAGGGTGACGGTTAAATACACAGGACATGGGACAGGACGTTATCGGAGCCTTATTCAGGATTAGGACTGCTCGGGCTGATTATAATAGTTGTAAGAAAGCCAGGACGTGAATGTGACTGACACTGGTGTATTTTCCCCACAGTAAATCCCAACACTCACATGAACCAAGTCACTGTAATGTTGGCCTCAACTACTCGTTCTTACACGTTTACCTGTAAGTTACTTTATTCAAGAGTGATGCACAGACACGTTGCAGCTGATACGCTGTTCCATCTGTCATCAAGTGGAGAGGTTTCTACCTACAGTGGGACCCAATCACAGAACACTATAAGAGCACCACCCATACGTTTTTGCAGCACGACTTCATCGTAAGCTCTCCCTGTCAGCGGGGTGCAGTGTCATTCTGTTGCTGCAGGCTGGGAATGAAGAGAACATTTATCTTCTCATGATGGACGTAGCCTGGAGACCATACCTGACATTTCCAACCCTGAAAGGAGAAAGTCAAATCAATCTGCAGAATAATTGTGAGACGTCTGTCAGTTTGGTGCAGTCTGGTTTATTCATGTGCTGAATTTCCCTTTCTATTATTAATACAGCAGATAAAATATCAGGATGTGTGTTTTATGTTCAAAAAGCAGAACAATGGGTCAAAGTCTGAATGAAATCTTTCATGAGCCCTGATTCCCACAGACTAATTGACATGATGTGCATGAAGATGATTTCAGATGCAGCCACACCTTGTGTTTCTTTGTGTGTGAGTGTGTGTGTGTGTGTGTGTGTGTGTGTGTGTAAGATATATGTCCGTTGAATGACATTTATGTTATTTAGTTTAAGTCAAATAAAACTTCCTTCTCTCCCTCCATCTCCTTTACCTTCCACTTCTGCTTGTGAATTGTAATTGTTAAATTCAACTGCTGCTCCACAGGTTCTAATTTTAAAGAAGATTTAATGACAAATAAGTCGAATGCCTTTGAACCAGTTTTCCATGCGCTCTGCCAGATATCCTCAGGTGTAGATTAATAATGTTTGACAGATGGAAGGTTGATGGTGATGGTGTAGATAAGCTGGATCTGGCCTTGATTAAGCAGATGAGTTTAGACAGTGAAAGACAGGAAAAAATCCCTTTTATCAACACGCTCGATATTCCATTCAGAATCTGTGGGGCCTGCAGAAGTTTCATCTGCACTGATGCTAAATGAAGACACACACACACACACACACACACACACACACAGTATTTATAACCAGAACTGCTGCATATTAATCAACCTCCAATGCCATTATCTTGTTTTGCACAATCTTCTTACAATTTTTAATATTTGAATGTAATCTGCCTGTGATAATGAAAACCCCAGTTGGTGGCATGTGCGAGCAGAAAAACAGGCCTAAGACCCCGAAGGACGGTCCCTCACCTGGACCATGAGGACCATGACCATATAATCACCACCGACAGACCACAATGCTGCAGAGTGCAGACTCACTTTCATGGTGAGGAGGTGATTAAACACGTTTCACTCGAGTGTGAAGCAGGTCGGCACCTCTCTTACACCAGGACCCGTTTGACAACATTCTCTGAAGGATGAAAGTGGTCACACCCTTCACAGCATTCTGCAGCTAAAGAAACCCTACAGGGAAACACTCGCACATAATCAGTTAAAAGAAGAACTGGAATCTGCTAATGATAAGGCTGCTGGTTTATCTTTCATTTCACTTTTTTTTCATTTCACCATATACATTTCAGGGCTTCCGTTCTTTTTTTTAATATAAATTTTAATTTAACCTATTAGCAGATAGCTATATATCTAGCAGACCGGGTCAAATGCTGCTTCTCTACTGAAGTCTGTTTAACAGCACTGCAGTGATGGTGGGAATTTTTGAAACAAGCTCTGGTCCAGTATCTTCAGCCAGATGGGAGTAGCATGTACCATACATGGTTTTTCCTGATATGCAGTCTGTTATGACCCTTATTGTCCTGACATATGAACCATCTGTACAATTACAGTTGTACATCTTAACAACCTTCTCCACAAGCCTTTCATCCCGCAGCTGAGGAAACAGCTGTGCTGGACATTGTGGAAGGTGGAAAATTCCTGTGTCCTCCCCCACCAAAACCAGTAGTTTCACCAGGTGGCCAGAAGGTCAAAAAATGACCTGAGGTGTTAAGAGGACATGTGAGGGAGGATGACCTGGAGATGAATGTGGATCCACGAAGATCCCAGGTTCCTTAACTTTCCTTAACTATAACTAGACACCTCTGAAGTAGTTTTTGAAATTGTGAATTGTGTTTACTGCACTATATGTTAACAATGCTGGTTTCAGGGGGGATTTTTTCCACTCTGGAAAGGTACAAATGTAGTATTCATGCAATGAAAATAAATCTAAATAAGAGCTATTCATGCAAATACATTTGTCATTGATCAGTGAAATGAAATTCTTATCCTAGTCCTAAAACAACTGGATACATTGGTCTGGAATTGCCATAAAACATGCATCCACACAATCATGCATCCACACAAACATGCATCCACACAATCCTTTCAAGCCCTGTGTGTCCATAAACATGATTCTGATTCTAAATCAACTGACAGTTGCATGTATGTTGATAGATGATTTTGACAGGAACTTGTGAGAACTTGCTTTGAATTCTTGCAGAAAAGGCAAGTCATCAGTGAAGTGAAATATTAAGAATATTTGACGGCTTCTGGCTCTGTTCCATTATTCGCAGCCTATTACATAACATGACATAATACAGCACAGCGTATATACATACAGCGCTGGAACATGGTGCACAAATGGAAAAAAGGGTCCTTTGGACTGAAGACTCATGCACAGGCAATGATTATCATATAAATATGACATTTTATATATTACAATATAAGATATTATATAATTATAATATCTTAATTTAGCAGACACTTTTAGCAAAAGTTACAGATGATCTTATAATCTGGGTCTTCCTCCAATGGGCATCTGGTGGTCATCTGGTTCATTAGTTCTTGTCAGTTAAGGCAGATGCAGATCTTCCCTCAGCTTTTTCCCCTTATGCCACTTGAGACCACCATAGTTTCTGGTCTCAGTCCTCCCACTACAAGTAACCATCAGTGACATTTGACCATCAAATTCAAATCAGTTCATTTTAAGCAAAATTCCCACATAACATCCCATAATGCGTGGGATTTCCTATACAAATGATCAAACTAAAATGAACATCTCACAGGGGGTCAAAAGCCAAAGATAAGAAATGGGTTTTCAAGTGGGATTTAAAAGCCTGTCTAACATGCAAGGGCAGATCGATCACATTCTAGCAGCATTCCACATTCTGCAGCAGCTCAAGCACTTAGTTCTAGATACGCAGCAGTAGCTAGCCAATTAACCCGAGAGACCAGAGAGTATTTAGCCAAAGGCAAGGCCATTAAGAAATGAATGCTAAAAGGAACCATCACCTCTGTCTTATTACATTTGAACTAATTATGATACAGCAAGACCGATTCTGCTGCCAGCTGCCAAGCCAGCACTGCCCCATTTACTCATATTTGTTGCACCAAATCGTAATGATTGGTAATAATTCTCATGCCTCACTGTGGAGGAACTGAATGGATGATCATGTGCTGCACACAACCGCATACTTTCAGTGTAAGATAATGAACATGGCAGCTGACACATGGCTTGGCGAAGAGGGCGGGGCTGGTGGGAATGCTGTTGGTGCATGCCCAGCATAAAGTACCTACAGGATGAGTAGCAGAGCCTGTGGCTGCAGGGAAGTCCACACCCTTTCAGGATGATCTCAGTGGATCAGAGTTTGGTCACTGTCTGGGAGACACCTGGGCTCAGGTCAACAGATTTGTTCCTGGCAAAGAGATGTTTACTGGTGGAAGAGGCCGTTGATGGAGTAAAGTGATCTTGTGATTAAGATGAAATGAAAATCATGTCAAGTTTTTTATAATAACTTTCAAAATGTACTTACAATGGTCGTAAGGAGTTAGAACAGGAGATATACAGCACAAGAGGTACATTTACATTTACATTATTTACCAGACCCCCTTATCCAGAGCGACTTACAGTCAGTAGTTACAGGGACAGTCCCCCCCTGGAGACACTCAGGGTTAAGTGTCCTGCTCAGGGACATGATGGTAGTAAGTGGGGTTTGAACCTGGGTCTTCTGGTTCATAGGCAAGTGTGTTACCCAGAGGTACAATATATGTAAGTTGCATGTTGTGAAACGTGACCCAAAATCACTTTTATAACATGTCTTGGTGCAGTGTGTCAGAGAATGTCACATTTGAAAGTGTCTCTATGTGAAAGTCAGACTGAAACATGGCTTGATGAATGTGGTTCAGTATGAAACCGTCACTCTTTAAATGAAAAGCCTTTCCAGTGGATGATAGTAGCCTCACCAATAAACCAGATGATGATCCTGTAACTCCTGACTGTGAGTGATTGTTGTGTGAAACTGGGCATCTTTCGAATTGAAGGAAAATCGTGTGAGAGCCACTGAATGTGGCATCCTGCCGATCCGGCACCTGTGGGGCCGCAGCCACAAAATGCTTTCACTGAACCTCTCTGTCATGTCAGTTGACACTCAGAGTCCCTGGAGCAAGGCATGTCCCAACAGAGCAGTAAAGCCCTGAAGACAAGGCTGGATTCTGTCAAGAGGAGGTCCTGCCTCTGCCTGCACTGCGCCTCTAGGCTTTTCATCCTCCTTTCGCCCTTTTCATTCATCTGATCCAGCTAACATATTAAATAAGAAGCAAGTTTTCATTTTCTATTCACTATTTTGTATATTTGTCTATAAAATTATTTCATTAAGGGCCATAAAATGTCAAATTTCTGCTGTAATGTATATTGATATACTTACAATCGTCATATTTAGTTTAAATTTAAATTTACAAGCGAAGATTACAAAATTCTGTGGCAAGCTTTTTAAATGCAGGGCAAATGGTAAATGTCACCGCAAAAAGAAAATATGGGGTCAACCAAAGTCACAAAGTGTGTAAACCACACCCAGTACTGATCACGCTCTCCTCTAGACTGACAAATTCAACAGGGCTTTCTAGTAAAATTAAATATGTTTCTGGTATTTCATGTTAATAAAAATAAGATCCATTCAGATCAATCATTAATTTCTGATTGAGGCAATTCTGTTCACTTTCAAGTCTCCTCAAATGGATAAATGTATTCAAATTCAGAGAATGAACAAAACATTAATAAAGTGTTTTCGGTTTAGTTCCTATGTAAGTGTGACACAACTTAGACAAAAAGGGTCATGCTATGGTAAAATTACGAAATTGAGATCTAAATATGATTTTACAATCCGAGGAGTGGTGAGAACTATACAGAACAAGGTGTGACCTAAACTCTACTGCCCTCCAGTGAAGAACTGCCTTCATTATAGCACCTCCCACTGGTCAAATAAATTGTCTTCATATGAGAACTCTCACCCACTTACTACCCACAACTGCTGAACACTAAGCAGCCCTGAATCACATACAGTTTGTCTCAATGGGCTTTGACAGGCCCTACAGTTGACACCCCCATGCTTTGACCCTGTCTGCACACAAGGAAAAACTCCAATAAAACTCAGGAGTAAAGGAGTTAGTAAGAGAGGGACATCCTTTCAGGGTAGAGTGAGGGGACAGCTTGTGTCAGTGCAGGGTTAATAATAATTTGTCCAAGAAAAAAGAAAGTCCAACGTGCAGTATATGGACAGCATCTATCACTGTTTGGAGGAACTGGATAGTGCAGAGTAGGATTTTAGTCTAGTGTCATGGTCTATTTGTCCATTATAATATGGCTGTGGTCATTACGGTTTTGGTGGCTGTGGTGACCCTCTGGTACATACTGGGTTGTCTCGTCAGCAGCTCATTACTCAGGTGGGTAGGTAGGCTGGTAGGTTAAGGTAGATGTGTACGAGTATCTGGGACAGCCTATGTGAGATGAGCATCATAGTATTTGTGAGTTTTAACTGTTATGGAATGCTTGACTAAAAAGATGTCTCTTCAGCCTGGACACTGTATTGACACTGTATCTGAGTTCCAAACATTAGCAGGAAAGCTGTTCCAAAGCAGGTGAGCTCTGGAGCAGAAAGCTCGTCCACCTGCAGGGAATTTGTGGATTTGTTAGACGCAGTTTTGAACTCGTTGGAGTTTACTGAGAGATGATGCTGGGCTTCCAATAAGTAGAGAATTGCAGTAGTCGATTCTTGATATTTAAAATGCATGTACCAGTTGTTCTGCAGAATGTTCATCTTAGCTTTGAAATATTGCAGGGTGAAAGAATGCAGTCTTACAAATATAGCCTATGTGGTTCCCAGGAGATTGTTGGTTGTACATATAGTAGTATGATTCCCATCAATATTGACTGAGAGGTCAGAGAGATTCCTTCTGCTAGTCTTAGGTCCAAATAACAGCATTTAAATCTTTTTCAAGTTTAGCATGAAGAAGTTATGGTTCATCGAGATCTCAATTTCTGGTATATCAATGTCTTCTCCACATCTGTTGGAGACGTACAGTTGTGTGTCATCTACACAACAGTGGTAGCTGATACTATGTTTCTGAATAAAGTGGAGGCATATACAGAGAGAACAGTATTGGTCCTAGTATAGATCCATATTGTACTAATGCTTTTTCTGAACATTCACCATTGATATTGACAAAGGTGTATTGATCCGTTAGATATGAGGCAAATCATTTAAGTGCATGGCCTCTGATTCCCATAAGATTTTTCAAACCTGTAGTAGAAAGTAGAATGTTACCATAATTCTCATCTTCTGGGTTGGTGCCACTTCATCCAAGGTTTTGCAAAGTGTGTAATCCCACCAATCTCAATCCCACCAAAACTGAACTAATATTCATTCCAGCAGATTCTTCACCACATCAGGATCTTGCTATTTACCTGGACAACTCGCAGCTCTCTCCTTCTACAACAGCCCGCAACCTTGGCGTAACAATAGACAACCAACTCTCCTTCTCAACTCACATCAGCAATCTTTCCTGCTCATGTAGATTCCTTCTCTACAATATCAGACGAATCCGCCCTTATCTGTCAACCCAGGCCACCCAGATCCTGGTTCAGTCCTTACTAATCTCATGACTGGACTACTGCAACTCCCTTCTAGCTGGTCTACCACTATGTACCATCCGACCTCTTCAACTCATACAAAATGCAGCAGCACGACTGATGTTCAACCTTCCCAAGTTCTCCACACCGCCCCTCTGCTACGTTCCCTCCACCGGCTCCCAGTAGCTGCACACATCAGGTTCAAAATACTGATGCTGGCCTACAAAGCCAAACATGGAGCAGCACCATCCTACCTCACAGCCCTTATTACACCTCGCACTGCACCTGGTATACTCCGAGCCTCCAGTACTGCTCGCCTGGTCCCTCCATCTCTGAAGGTAAAAGGAAGACACTCATCTAGACTCTTCTCCGTCTTGGCCCCTCGGTGGTGGAATGAACTTCCAGCTCAGTCACTGAGCACCTTCACACGGCAGCTCAAGACCTTCCTCTTTAGAGAAGATTTAGATGAACTTGTAACCTTCTTCTGTATAGAAACTAGAACAGAGTGAATAAAAAGATTGTATTCATAGTTGGGGTCCTAGTGAACCAGAATTGATCTCTTCATCGATGGGAACTTGAAAGCACGTTGTAAGTCGCTCCGGATACGGCCGTCTGCCAAATGTCTTAAATGTAAATGTACATGTACATGTGTAATGAAATAGCTCATTTATTCAGTCCAGTACTAAGTGAGTTGGTTTCCTTACTATACTAAACTCAGGGTGCTTATCTAAAAACTCAGTAGTGGTGGCTGGTGTGATTGTTTGGCTTATCTTTGTCTGTGGTGTCAATGTAACTGTGAGAGAGTTTTAGTGCACACATGATCAGAAAGTGATCTACAAAGAGTCAGCTCTAACTTACTATCAAAATAATGTAAAATTATGTCTATATTGGTTATTTAAAAGGATTATTATAGTTGCAAAAACAAGTGCAAAAACATATTTCATTCTCAATTTCACAAAAGGATCAAAACTATCTCTAAATATATAAAAAAAAATAACTATATGCAGTGAAACAATATAGAGAAGTTTAAATAAAACTCTCCTGTTTAAAAAAAAACAATCCTTCTCCCTGATCTGCCCTACTTTGGAGAAGATTCTCTCTGAGGGGACATGTTCTGTGACTTTAGCCACCCCCCTGAACGAATGCAGTAGAAAACATCAGTTTCAGGTCCCACCAGACAATCACATACTGCCACCTGCTGGATGAGGAGACCAAGTCAGTCAGTCTCCCTGTTCAAAAACGTGTGACCCATCCTCAGCTTTAAAAACTCCTCACACCCACAGGTTTGGTTAGAAAAGGGTGGTAGTAGCCTAGTGGGTAACACACTCACCTATGAACCAGAAGACCCAGGTTCAAATCCCACTTACTACCATTGTGTACCTGAGACACTTAACCTAAAGCTTCTCCGGGGGACTGTCCCTGTAACTACTGATTGTAAGACACTCTGGATAAGGGCGTCTGGTAAATGCCGTAAATGTAAATGTAAAATGTAAAGGCAATTAGAGAGGAGATCAGCCACTGACCACTATCAAAAAAGTTATCTGATATACATTTTCCAACACCATGTTAAGCTAAACTCCTACTTCAAATTGGGGCTTAGTAGCCTAGTCAACTAGTTCTTCTCCTTCAGTGTGAAATGAACCATAATCATCACTGGCTCCACCCTCCTCTCTACGTTGTGTTCATCTTCCAGCTTTTTTTCATGTGTGCAGATTTTTATATAAATTGTTTTAGTTTGTCCACTACTTTTCTGTATTTTCTGTATTTATGTAAAATGTACCAAGCAGAATCACGACTAACAAGATATTCAAGTTTTTTTTTATTTTGCAAAAGATACCAGAGCACACTGACAGCATGAATCCATAGACAACATGGCTGTCCTTTTTAGGAAAGAGGGCACCATCCTGCCTTGTGTTGCACAGACATAACAAATACATAAGTTATGCATCTAGGTCGACATTTAGACTTATCATATCAGACGTTTCATAAGGCACTGAGTGAACAGAACAATTCTTTGGTCAGGTTTTGGGCTAGATATGAAATAAATGCTGTTGGTATATATTGCTTTGACTGGGTTTGATTCTGGATTTGAAAAATGACTTTCAACACGAGCGGAAAGAAGCTGATGAAGAAGCAAGTTGTTTGTGGAGAAGAGCTGGACTTGGAAGCTTAATCCTGAACCACCTCCGAGGATTCAGACACCACCCGGCCATCCTTGGTCTCGATCATCTTGATGACAACACTCTTCTTGTTCTGGGTCAGTCCGCTGTCACCATAGCCACTTCCAGAACTGTAACCACCATATCCTCCACTGAAACCGCTGGAGTAGCCGCTGGAGAAGCCGCTGGAGTAGCCGCTGGAGTAGCTAGAGGAGCTCTCCATGGGGAAAGAACTGTAGCTCACTACAGAAAAACAATGAGGGTTACTGCTGAGGAACATCCCCAGTCAAAGGTTCTTAGAGTGATTTGAAGGGAAACTTACTGCTCTGTTTGGAGATGTTGACGGCCTTGATTCCTTGTGCCAGTCTGCAGAGAATTTTTTTTATAATTTAGTCATTATAAGATTCAAAGATTATATTTCACCATATGTTCTGAGATTTCAACAGTCTCACCTGTCTTCCTCTCCCTCCAGCAGTTTCCTGTAGGTGGCGATCTCAATGTCCAAGGCCAACTTGACGTTCATGAGGTCCTGGTACTCTCTGATCTGTCTGGCCATGTCCTGCTTGGCTCTCTGAAGGGCTTCTTCCAGGTCCTTGATGCGAGCCCTGGCATCTTTTACAGCCAACTCTCCGCGCTCCTCAGCTTCGGCGATCTGGGCCTCCAGGTTAGCGCGCTAATTCAGAGAAATAGGACATTTTAAACTGACATGTCCAAAACTTTTTTCTCAAAAAAAGTTCTATTGCAGTCAATTTACCTGTCCCTTCACTGCATCAATCTCAGACTGCAGTCTCTGGATCATGCGGTTGAGGTCAGCAATTTCTGTCCTTGTTGATCTGAGATCATCTCCATACTTGTTGGCAGATGTCTGCATCTCTTCATACTATGAAGTCAGTGCAACAGGTGTGTTTTACAACTGCGTGATGAAGGCAGACAGAAATACAAAGTGAAAGGTCATACCTTGCTCTTGTACCACGTCTCAGCCTCGGCACGGCTGCGGTTTGCAATGTCTTCATACTGAGCGCGAACTTCAGCCACGATGGCATCCATGTCCAGGTTACGGCTGTTGTCCATCTCTACCACAACAGATGTGTCCTTAATCTGAGACTGGAGCTCACGAATCTCCTAAAGACAAGCAATGCAGAGAAATGTGTGAGTCCAAATTCAAAGATGAAGGGACAAAATCTAGATATTAATTGTGTACCTCCTCATAGATCTGCCTTAAGAAGTTAATTTCATCAGTAAGGCTCTCCAGCTTGGCCTCCAGCTCAACCTTGTTCATGTAAGCTTCATCCACATCCTAAGATGAATAAAAACACCGTTATTTTATCAGATGTGACTACTTGGCATTTATTCAATATTCCCTTAAGGGGTCCAAAAGAATCCACTGACCTTCTTGATTAAAACAAAGTCGTTCTCACACTCTGTGCGCTTGTTGATTTCATCTTCATATCTAAAAAATGAAAGTATATTTATACTTGCTTATGCTGATCGATTTAAAGCATAATGGAAATACATTGCATCACATTAGACTGATATATAATAGATGAATTCTGTTCTAAAGTATTCTAAGGTGCCATGGAGTTGCATTAATGCAGCCTGACCCTAGAGGGAGACACTCTCAGTCACAGTCTCTTGAAGGATTGGTGTGTGAAGCCTGACAGAGTTTTCCTGTTTATCATTTGGTTTCATTTATGAGTTTATTAAATTTTTTCAACAGTTTAAAGAGAAGTGATTGTCACGTTTGATACACAGCAGCACAGCACATGTCCTCTGCATTTAACCCATCGCCCTGAGTAAGCAGTGGGCAGCCATGACACACATACAATGAAGGCAAGCCATTGTTTCATGTAAATACCAGTTAATTGTGGTAATAAAATACAACAATATGTGGATCTTGCTAATGAGAGCTGCTTTGTTTTCCACTCCTTGCAGAATCGGGGATCTTAATGTATTCCCAGTCTTCCAGTAAATTTTTTTTGCATCTCTGGCAATAATTAAGGTTGCACAAAGGCCTGCATTTAGGGAAGGTTGGGCAGTCTCCATATGTAGCACAATCCCAGAATGGAAAGTGGTCCAAAGAGGCTGGAGAAAGGAAGCCATAAATAGGGTGACTCACTTGTTCTTGAAGTCTTCCACCAGGCCCTGCATGTTGTGGAGATCTGCCTCCAGCCTCATCTTGTCGTTGCCCAGGCTGTCCAGCTTGTCGCCTCAGGTTGGCGATGTAGGCCTCAAACATGGCGTCAATGTTGGAGCGGGTGGTGGTCTGTTGCTGCAGGAGGCTCCACTTGGTCTCCAGCATCTTGTTCTGCTGTTCCAGAAAGCGTACCTGTGGGATGGGGAAAAAAAAGCATGAATTGTGCTTTGTGTTAGAAGTCACTCCCTCCTCACAGTTTCTCCATCCTAAACTTAAAAAAGAGGTGGCTTCAGAGAGTCATTACTCTGTGTGGACTGTAGGAAGGACTATCCAAGAAACGTCAGTAAGAAGGTGGGAGGAGGTGGACATTGGACAGAATAGGGGCCATAACTCCCACCACCCTCAATTCTTGTGTGATGACATCAGAAAGTGAGGGAGATGATGGCATAATAGCACATTTACGCCCCACATGAGGTCAGTCTTTCCAGATATTCTTTACATTCAAATATATTGAGCTGAACTGCAGGCAAATGAATTTATTTCGAGAGCATACAACTGATAAGTTGTGTGAGCAGGATTTTTCTGTTTTGTCTTCATGCAAAAGCTCAAGTTATATAACCACAGCAGTGGAGCTGGCCAGAACATGACACCAGCCAGCCTGTTTAAATATTAACTCTTTTTTTACCTGTTGCTTCAGGCACACATGATAATGCCATTTCTGACATCAAAATGAGAATCAAATTCTTCTAAAGTTCCATGTCATGTTATCAAGCTTAACTATATTCTGTGTTAGTTTTATGCTCTGGGCTATGTCCGTTTTTGGGTGTGGACTGTCCATTCCCAAGGTAAAGCAGTAGATTCTTCACGGCCACGCCCGATTCCCCCACCCTTTCAGTTCTTTTTTGTCTAATGGTCTAATACAATCAAAGTGAAAAAAGAGGATCTCAGTCACGATGCAATGACACACTAGATGAAATGATCATCTTAAGATTCATTTTGCTGCGCACCATGTAGACATATTTGCCATATGAAGTTCACCCTACCTTGTCAATGAAGGAAGCGAAGCGGTTGTTGAGGGACTTGATCTGCTCCTTCTCCTGGGTGCGGACTGCCTGGATGCTGGGGTCGATCTCCAGGTTCAGTGGGGCCAGAAGACTTTTGTTGACCTGGACCGCGGTGATGGGGGCGACGACGCCAGCACCCATTCCCAAGCCTCCCCCCATGCTGGAGCCCAGGCCGAAGGCAGAGGAACTGGAGATGTAGCTGCCTCCACCCACCCCGGCGCCGACGCCACGGCTGGCCCCTCCGAAGCTACTGCGGACGCTGTAGCTCTGTCGGACCCCCTGGCTGGGGCCGGCGTACGAGAAGCTGCTGAAGCTGCGAGGCGCCGTCCCAGAGCTGGAGGACTTGACGGTGTAGCTGGTCTTCTTGTAGCTTGACATCTTGGCTGTTAAGAGAGCAGAAGTGGAAGGTTGAATTTGGGGGGTGAGGTGGCAGCCTTTCCTGTGCTGGAGAGATCCAAGCAGATAGACAGATCCTGTGCTACCCCTGCTCTCTATATCTACCAGCCTGTTGGGAGGAGTCTGTGGGCAAATCTGATTGGCTGGTGTGGAGAGAGGAGGGGCACAGCAGTAACACAACACTGTCCATGACTACAACTACTATCTGAGCATGTTAAATCCCTCCCTTTCTCAGGAGTAGACTTCTGCTTTTCGGGTCAAAGTTAAGTTCATTTATGCTGATTTTAGGGCTGAACACAAGCAAAATATTAATAATAAATAGAATCAACAAACTACATAAAATGTATTTAAATTGGGAAATGAATGTGCTTACTTGCATATTTGGGAGTGAAAATCTTCAACTGATGGTCACAGTATCTGTATATAATGATTACAGGAAGTCAGTCATGAAAGATCTAATTAATGAATTATTGATTTTTGATGAGCTGCATAATAGAAAACTGATCTTGTTGACCCACCAATCATACCCCAGTTGTGCTTCCTTGAACTATGATCACAAGTTTCGTTTTTTCATCAGCAGTTTGTGGAAATTGTCCTGGAATTTGAATAAACGCAATCCTGCATCTCAGCGTTCCGTCCACTGCAGCTAAAATTATTTTCTCAACATTCGGGCCAAAGGTCTGCAGCATCAGATGGTTCGAAAATTATGTATACAAAGGGCATATGAAAAAATGAAGAATATGTGGATCACTAGTCCTGCCCAAAGCCTGTTCATCTACATCTGCTTTCAACAAAACAGTTCTTTCTTCTGTTCATTTGCAAAACGAGTGAAGCTGAAGGGGTGAGAACAGCAGTGAAACCTTCAGCCACACAACCTCCGTTGGAAGAACCGCACATTCCTGCTCACTACTAAAACCGACACCTCATCCTGTCCACCGTCCCAAGAAACGTGTCACTAAAAAGCATTCCGGCGCAATCTGTAAATCAGCACCCGAACAAAGGCAGTCTTCTGTCTCTTCAACAGACTCCGCCCCGTAAGCGGATTGCTTCATGATCTGTGGTTTGCATTCTTCTTCAACACCCTGATAAACACGCTGCATGAGCGCTAATCACTTCAACATGAATGGATCTGGATCTGCAGATCCACCAGTTTTAATCAAGCGAATTTGATCCATCCATTACAGAAAGACTGAGGAGAACCTCCATTTTATGGTCCTCTCTGAAGCTTGCTGAGAGACTCTGGTGAACTTTGACCTGTGTCAGAGAGGAGTGTGTAAGTGTTTGGGCATGTTGGGAGGTGTGTGAATCAGTAACCCCCTGCAGGATGACCACGGTTCCTGTCACACCAAACAGGTGTGTCAGTAAGAAGAGGCTTCGGAGGACCACATCTGTTCCACGTTCTTCTGTATTTGCTGCTGGGTGAAATTTGAGCTGCCGAGTCAGATTGCAGTTTTATGGTTTTATCTGCCGTCATATCCGCCCTCGTGTTGATTCTCCCAATGCTGAACGCAGAAAGACTTTTCTTTCTTTATGCTGCTTGGAAGATCAGGATCTCATCTGTTCCTCCTTGGCACTTTGAGAGGAGGAATTCATTCATTGAAATTGGTGCAGTTACTTCTCCCATTTTACAGAGCAGTTCACTCTTGGTAGCTGCCACACCCACGCTGCCATGGCAACTGAGTTACAAAAGCTGCATATGGTTCTGGTTTGCTGTGGAAAGTTGGGGCTGTTGCCATGGACACTCGGATAAGGGCAGTGGCACGTGACACATTTGATGTGGGGGCTGCGTGGCACTGGTTGCTCATCAACAAACTTCCTCATGAATTTGGACAAAAAAGTTCCTGAAAGAATGTGGGTCTGTTTCAGAACAGAAAAAGCAGAAACAACAACAAAAAAAGCCTTCATATTCACACTTGAAGATGTCATGTATATTTATGGAATTACACAGCACCCCCACCTTCTGACACCCTCCGTCTGCTTTGCATTGCAGATCATGTGGGGCAGTTTTTCTCGCCGTGTCTGCACAGACAGGTCAAACTGGGTGTGGCCCTTCTCAGCCACGTCCCATTGTAAAATGCAAGGACACTGACTCCGCATGTCCACATCCTACTGGGAGTTCCAGCAGATCTTGCCCTTGGGAACAGGATTCCGCTGTGTGGTAATCCAGTTCCTGAGCTGTTTTTCACAGGGCACACAAAGACACGCCCACCCTTCCAAACACACCAACATACACACATTCAGCCCTCCAGCTATTGTCAAACCTGTCTCACCAGACAGCCGCCAGCTGAAACACAGTGTTTACTGTAGTAAATGTGACCTCAGACATGGCGGTTTTATTCGATGGTGAGGAATCCTAGCAGACACACAATGTTAATCCTTTATCGTCTTCATCATTTCACCACAGTTGTTTAAATTTGACAACATTTGGAATTTTAGGAATAGATTTCACTTATTAGTGAACTAATTCAAATATTAACTGGTATTAAACTCAACACTAGATTTTTTGAAGAATCCTGCAACAAATATCCTCCTGACATCTTCTGTCTGGGACATGATTAACACCCATTTGGTTTAATTTGGTTTGATGCATTACATTTTTTATTTTGCAGTTGTTTAGAAGGTTCTAAAGGAAGGAGTCCAGACAGTGGTGGCCTAGCGGTTAAGGAAGTGACCCCATAATCAGAAGGTTGCGTGTTCGAATCCCGAAGTGCCACTGAGGTCCCCTTGATGAAGGTAGCCCCCAAATATTGCCCCCGGGTGCCTGTCATGGTGCCCACTGCTTCGTCGTGTGCACTCTGCTGTGTTTTGAAACCACATGAGCAATTTCCTCCTGGATCAATGAAGTTTTTTGATTCTGAGATCATCACTCATTATCGAGCATGTTTGCTTTATTTGGTGTCCACATGATTGTCCAACCTGTACTTTTTCCTTTGTTCCACTATGTACCTTTCTTGTTTGCTAATGGGGGAGAGCAGAATGGAGCACATTTCTCCGCAGCTGAACCTCCAGCCTTAATGTGTTGGTGTTGATGGAGGGACTAACAAGGCAGTCAAGTCCAGGCTGGTACAATGGTCTATAGATAAGGACATGGCACCCTGACTCTCAAATTCTGGCCACAGTTTAATGTTTTCAGTATTACACACAGCATTCTATGCACTTACAAAACAATTATTTACAATAATATTATGAAAAAAACATTTCACTCATTTGCATTAGTGCGACTCTGAATTTGCTTCATTGGTGACAGGATGTGGTGCCATGGCTAAATGGTAAAGTCCATTGCAGTGTCCATCTGTCTCTTCTCTTCTGCACAGGGTGTAACCATTGTGTCCCTGAGCAAGACACTTAACCCTGAGTGTCTCCAGGGGGGACTGTCCCTGTAACTAGTCGCTCTGGATAAGGGCGTCTGGTAAATGCTGTAAATGTAAATGTAAAATGAGTGTCTGTGAACCAAACCGACAATTATAGAACATTGTGAACTACCAGACTTAAAAGTAATCTGATCCTTCAGACAGGAACCACCGCATAGTGAACATAACCCAGCACAGACAATTAACATTGCTGCACATGACATAATCGCTAGAACAGTCAAGAACAGCATCCCCTTGACCTCAGAATGAGGGAGGTGCACAAACATGGAGATGTGGGATTTCTCTCTGATTAAAGAATAAAGACTCCAGAATAGAACCTTCTTCCTGTCTCTGTGTGTGACACCTGGTCTGAGGGTAATAAATGTCAGATGAACTACATTTATTAGAGTTTGAGAGAAAATGTAAGTGTGGAGCAGACGTTGGCCAGACAGCAAAATGAGAGAGCTGGGGACAGCAGCATACTGTTTTCCTCCAGTATTTTCCAAGCTGCTGGTGTCCAGTAACACCAGAGCTCATTGTCCAGAGTTCTTGAGAGAGAAAAGCTCAGCAGGTATGATGCCAGTGGACTGGAATGTGGTGGACGTGTGGGAGGGCAGGGGGTGAAAGGCAGGACGGTGGCTGGACGTTTCTAGGTAAAGACTGATATGCTTTGGAAAACGTGTCTGGTGTCCAGTTCCTCACCTGGGTGTAAAACACACTGAGCTACAAGGAAAAACTGCTTTCTCTTCCAGGGGACAGTGAGACAAAATTTCACAATATGAAAGTTTCATCGGCATTTACAAAAAAGGACTGGTGTTTCTCTCTCTGCTTATCGTCTTTGTGATCGTCTTTCACATCTGTTTATCTTTTCAAATCATCATGAGATCCACATTGTTCACAGCTACTACCAGCTGTCTTCAAGGAGTCCACACCCTGTCAGAAATTTCTAAGACATTGTTTGTTGGGTGTGGGGCCACACAACATTCTGTTCCCAAATCAAGACTTCATCTACAAGAAAAGATCTTTTCTCAGTCTTTCGTTTGACCTCGTAACATTAAATCTTACTCAGAAGTGGGAAGGAATCTGACTAAATAAAAGGACGTTGAACCCCCCCTGCATTCCTCTGGAGGCTTATAGCCTCATTGTGGCCTCAGGAAAAGGCTAGAAGGTTCACCTTGGAAAAACAGTCCACCCTACCAGTGCGAGCTTGTTCTGTTTGTTTTCTCATGGTCAGGAGTCTTGTTCAGACCCTTCCAAACTTCAAATCTTTGACGAAGGAGTGAGGACGTAAAAACAGACGCAGAGCAGCTGCTCAGTGTTACATAATCACAGTAGAATTATACAGAACGGCAATATGTCAAATTTACTTTTATTTATGACGTTAATTCCACAAAACAATGAGTGAAATCTGAAGCACAGACGTGCAGAGAGACTGAAAGCTGCTGTGAAGCATTTCATTTACAAGAGACTTTTCCGGAGACTTGTCCCAGGGAGCAACAGCCCTTCTGAAAGGGTTACATAAGAGAGGGAGAAAACTGGGAAAGGGGGATTTCAAAACCCGATTATATGTAGGAATTAGGAAAAAGAGAAAGAAAGAGGTGGGGGCCGGAGGTTTGGAGCCGGCTATTTCCTCTCCTCTCTACACGCATTGTTCATCCAGCAGCTGGACACATTTAAAAGCGGGGGAGGTGCTGCCCTGACTTTCCGCCACCGCCGCTTCTGGAAATGCGTCCAAGGAGAGATTTGCCAGGTGAATCAACTGGAGCGGGCTGATAAGAAGTCCAGGTTGACTCGTGCTGCCATAAAGCTGGAGATCGAGCAGAACAGGGCAAAGTTGACGAGTCAGGAAAGCGCCACGCCCTCCTGTCTACCTGTTCTTTACCTGTATTTCCAAGACATTTGTTCCACCTGCTGTCCTGCACAGGAACTGCTGCGCTCAGCAATAAAACCATCGAGTTCGGAAAGGGAATCTGGATTTAATTCCCCCAATTCCCCACATCCACAGATTTAGAAAATGTTCCAGTTGTGGGGTAGGTGCTTGTGAGAAAGACGTAAAATGGTTCATAATGAGATGATAGAAGAGGCCAGCAGCTCTGTAAGCTCCCCGTTGTTCAGCTTCGTCAGCTCCTGCGCCGCAGTTGCTGTGTAATCGGAAAAAGACGGAGAGGCGCCCCAACAAACACCAGGGAGAAGGGAGTTAAGATCTAAAAAGGAATCATTCATTCGCAGTTGGGGCGCATGCGTGACACCCATGTGGTCACTCCTTTGTCTGTCTGTTTCATAACCCCGAGAGAGTGAAAAAGGAAGGAAGGAAAAGGTCTCACATTACATACTGACCACGAAGGAATTCCACTAAATAGTTCGGAAAACACCCTGACAAAAGACTCCCATGTGAATTCCGAGTAGATGCATTACAAAACTAATTTAAAAAACTTGGCAACCTTCTCTTAATAAAAATATTTGTTATAATTTTTGGCGCAGTTCTAGGCACAGTGTGCGGTGAACAGCCTATTTTTTGGGGGGGATTAATGCCCCCTGCTACGTCTTTATCTCCTGCTCCTGTTTGTGTACTCACTCCACATTCCAACAGCAGAGACGAGGAACAAAGTCCTCCTTCCCGGCAGAACAAGGGAGTGAGAGACGGGGCAGTGAGGAAGGGCGGGGGAATGAAAAGGCCGGGACTTGTTTCTTTCATAACATGAACCAGAAGTTCTGGTCAGTAGATACCACTCCCATGTCAAAGGTCATGGCTGAGAGGGGCCGTTCTGAACACTCTTTAACTGTAAATAATAAAAAAAAAAACTCATTTAAACTTCTGATGATGTATTTCAGTTTATGTTGATTAGACGATTGGACGTCTAGACACAAAGACTCCACTTCATGCGTGACACCAGTCATTGTGTTTGGCAGTTGCTAAGCAGATAAAAAGGGAAAGGAGCTTGATACATGGTCTTGACACTTCTCAGCCACTTTCATACACTTGTGCCGCCCTCAGCAAACACATGAGGCATTTCTCTGGACTATGTGCAGAAGAAAGGGGAGGTGCAGTGTGGGTAAAATTACCAACAAACCATTACTGCCTTACATTATCCAAAGTGATTTACTAGCACTGTCCCAGCAGAGAACCCCGGGGACGTGATCATCCGGGACAGAGTTGTTGCCCTGTCTGACTGGATGTGTGCAGCGTGTGTGTCATGTCCAGAAATCATCTTCCACACAGCTATTTTCCATCATTAAAAAATACAAGATCGTCAGCAAACGCAGCCTGTCATGCATTTAAGTTGCTAGGAGACGATAGTAATCCTCCACAGCCGAGTGATGACGTTCTCCTTACTGGCTTAGAACCAGACAAATCCAGACAGAGGATCTAGTAACGGCAGAGGCCATGAAAGAACATATCCTGTCTTAACAACTCTGTACATTTACAACATAGAACAGAATTTGGTGTCAACATGATAACATGATAAAAATGAAGTAAAGAATCTAGTTCAACTCCAGTTCAGCACGTGAAAAGGAAAGTTCTCATGCAGCGCTGCGATAAGGGAACCTGAACACCACAGTCATCTGTACTGTGGAATGAATTGTCCAACTTTAGGCCTCATGGACAAAAATGGTAGCTCATAGTCTTTCAGCTCTTTCAGCACACAGTTGAGAAATTTGGTGTGTAAACTTCATTCCAATTTGTCAAGAAGTAGCCGAACGAGCCATTAAGGGAACATCCCCTTGGCAAGAGTATGTTTTCCATCTAAAAATGGGTGTGTCGTGTATAAGAGGGACGTGTGAGACAGACAGTTGTGCAAGATTGTGTCTGAATTTCTTAACATCATTCACGTCCATGTGAAACATGTCCAACGTGTGTCATTTGAATATTAGTAATGTCAGGTGTACAACCCCCATATAATTATCTCATTCTGACCTTGTTTGTGAGTTGAATAAACCAGATCTAGTGAGTGACACAGCAGCCACCCTTCCGGTGACATCAATCGACCCTGACGTCCCTCATCATGACTGATATGGCTGATATCTAGGCGTCTGCACTCATCTCCAATGAATTTTGAGACGCCTGGGTGTTGCAGGTTGGATTTGATCAGAGGGAAACATTTGTTTGTGTTCAGTCATGTTAGATGTTAGTTTTCTAGCATTCGTGTTGATGTAGAAGACCAGGTATACTCAGAAGATGACCATTGACATGCTATTTACCAGCAGGATGCAGGATGAAGGACAGTCTGTATGGGACTGTTTCACAGGCCTGGCCTGCAACAAGAAGCCCACAGTCCAGCAGCAATTACCACCAGTGCAGATGAATCTCGGCCTTTGATAGGGAGTCCTGTACATGTGCCAAAGTGTGGGGAGTCTTTTTATGGGGTCCAAGGTCAGGCTGGAGCCATTTCAGGCCACATGGAGTCCAGCTGAGGACTGGGAAAATAAAGAGGCTTTAAGATGTTAAAGGCATAATGGAAACAGTGTTCTCCTTGCCTGCTGCACGTCTGATATGAATGTGACTCTGTGTCATCGTCTCTTCCCTGCCTTATCAGACACTGATAAGTCAGGATAAATCAAACCGCGTATAGTGTCAATTCTTACTAAAGCTTTTTGGGATGAGTGATGAAGAACAAATATGTTGAAACAGAATGGAACATCACTCACATGATTGTCCAGCCCACAAGAGACCTAACTTTTAAAATAATTATTGTGTATTACAATGACCAACTATGGCATCATAAAGAGTTCAGGTCTTCTTTGAATGACAGAAGGAAGGTCCACCTAACGTTTGTAGTTATTGAGTAACTTCAGAAAAGTCAATGGACGTATTACAAATGCACTGATGCTGTTCCCTGGAATTGATTCCCAAGTTAGTTTTATGGTCTGGTTGGTTTTGATGTGGTAATCATTTCTGCCTGTCCCTCCTGTGGGTAAGGATGAGTAAATGGGAGGTTACACACCCAGAGAAAACTAAATATTCTGATCTTCTGGCCTGACAGGACTGGAATACCTGCATGCCCAGTAATGCATGAGGCCACATGTGCATGACTAAAGGGCAATCTTAGACTTTATCTTCACATAAAACAGCCCTTCGTGAAAGCTCATAATCACCACAGCGATAAAGGAAGTTCATTGGAAAAACTGAAGAAATGTATGTGTTTGTGTATATATGTTGAAGGCACTCACCAGAGCGGCATCTTTGGGGAAAATGTTATTTTTGTCTTTCCCACAGTGCTGGTGGAAATTGCAGGAGATCTCGGGTTACACGC